>NW_015637546.1:28648-30038 GCF_001515625.1 Sinocyclocheilus rhinocerous | reverse complement strand
ATGTTCTTGTGTTTCAGGTTCCAGTGGAGTGGATGATGCTCATGTGTTCATCAGTTCTGGTGAAGATGTCCGTCTGCCCTGTGATAATGCTCTTCCTGACTGCAAATCAACTACATGGAACTATAACGGATTAAGAGATTCAGCAGTAGTTGAACTGATTAATTTAGGGATAAAGAAGAAAGACACAGAGAGTCATGAGAGACTGAGTCTGGGGTCTGACTGCTCTCTGAACATCAACAACATCTCAAAAGAAGATTATGGATCTTACACCTGCCAACAATGGACAGAAGTGAAAGGAGAACACCAACAACAAGGAAATGATGCAACAAGCTCATCAATCAGTTTTAGAGCCTCATGATGTCAGTAACATTAAGGACTTTTAGTGTCACTGAAGCAGATCAAACCGAGGAACAAAAGCTTCTTTCAGTCTAACAGAAGAAACTCAAAGCACTGCTGTAAACTAATGAACTGCAGTCGAGTTTAACAGTCCAAAAACTGCTGCTGGGAATAATGAAGAAATTGAGACGTAACAGCTTTTTTAGCAATTTTAACTTTTTATGTAATGTGATGATCACAATTAAAATATGATTGTCATATTCTACAGTTTGATACATCTGAACTATCATTGATCATTGATCATTACAGCTCAAACTAAAACAGCGACAGCAGTGATTCCAGTCCACAGCACAAACTCTCAGGATCCCTCGACTACAAACACACACGTAACTAAAGGTACATCATCAGTGTCTTCCTCACATCAGTGCTTTGCAGTGCATAATCCTAAAGTTATATTAAATAACTCGACTAGAGTTAACCAAATAAAATCTGATTGTCATATTCTACATGATGCATCTGAACTAACATTCATCTTTTACAGCTCAAGCTGATTCACCGGCAGAAGTAACTTCTACTCAAGGTACAGTCAAATGAACTTTCTCTGTTGTTTTACTTAATCCTCTTGTGTCCAGATTAACAGATGCATGTAATCACTTAAATTAAAAGAGTAGTTTCAATAAAATAAAGTGATGAAAATTTGAGTCTGTGGAATTCAGGATTAAATTATTGTGCAGCGATTTGTGCAAATACAGACATGTTTGTGAATAAAAATGTTCTATTCTGCATTAATATATCATAAATTGGTTTACAGTGAATTTATAACAGCTAAGGGGTGTTGTTATCCCATCGTGTACACGTTATAATGAATTGCACTGGGCCTTGTTTGTTGGTAGTTGTGTGTGTGGGACGTGAAATGCTGTAAACTGCGAAAATGAAGTCTCAAAATCCAAATGAATCGAACAAGATCGACTCGAACTAGACGTCAATTAATGCACGTCTGTCACCTGATTCACATATGCACAGATTCCTTTTTGCATGAGCAATTTATGATATA
>NW_015637546.1:24608-28438 GCF_001515625.1 Sinocyclocheilus rhinocerous | reverse complement strand
TTTTTATTCACAAACATGTCTGTATTTGTACAAATCGCTGCACAATCATTTAATCCTGAATTCCACAGACTCAAATTGAAAGGCATTTGTTTGTGGTTAGTAAGATATATGTATAAAATGTATGCAGTACATGGATAATTGTGTGTGCATCTATTAATCATTTGGAGTCTAATATCATCCCATAAAAATGAAGTGTCATATTATTGATTTTGAAAGTCAAGTCTTAATGTTCAGTTATTTTGGACTTTTCAGGGAGTTTCTGTTATGTTGAAGTGAAGTTTTGTGGTTATAACTGTGCTGAAGAGTAGAGCTCGTGGTTTGGTTGTAGATGATGACTGTGGTGTTTTTTTGCTTCATGCAATGAACATAGATGTGCTAATACCAGTGCAATGATAAACAGTGTTTTATTTGTTCACTGCATGTGATCTATAAGCTGCCTATTTCAACTGTAATCAGTATGATCAGTTGGTTTTGGGATTGTTGCTCTGTGAACATCTGTTGACCCGTCCTCCCCCGTCAGACAATCATAGACGACACTCACACTTGAACTCAACCTGAACTCAAGCTCCACTCTTCACCACAGTGGAAAAAAAACTGACATGAACATACTAGAATTTGCTCAATATAACTGAGCTATATAGCTAAAAAAAACAAAAAACATTGACTAAGTTCAACTAAAACTAAACTAATTTTCTAACATTATCATGTAAAACAAACATATACAAGAGAGAGAACCTTTTTACTTTCAGAGCTTTTGTCCTATTTACTTCAGTTTCTCTAGTTCCAGCAACTTAATTGTGGATTGTAGGAACTACTTTTTATTTATTCATTGATTTATTGGAGTAGTTGGGAATGTGGTAAATAGATGTTGTTCGTTTAAAGGCTGTTTCCAAAAAAAACAAAAAACAACACATTCTGTGTATATGCAAAATCACTTGTTTTATATAGATAGCAGATCCAAAAGTGCAAGATATTTTTTTTTTTTAATAAAAGTGTAATTTCTTCGTTTAATATAAGTGAGTTTGTCTTTATTGTTGCTGTGTTTTCATAAAAAAAACAAAAAACAATGAACCACAAATGAAGCACTCGTTTTAAATAAGGAAAACCTCCTTCCCGCAGTACTGACTAGACTCAGATAGATCAGGAGTTCTCAACTCTGGCCCTCGAGGCCCACTTTTCTGCAGAGTTTAGCTCCAGCCTTGATAAAAAACTCGCCTGCCTGTAATTCTCTAGTGATCCCGAAGACACTGATTAGCTTGTTCCGGTGTGTTTGACAGTATTATGATGCATCTGAATGTTCAGCTTCTGCAGATTCAGATTCAACACTGATTCCATTCAGCAGCTCAAACTCTGAGACGACATCAAGCCGAACTACAGCAGCAGCTCCTACACAAGGTTCAACATCTCTCTCACACATCAGCAGTCTTTCTCACAGACTGTTTAATCATCACATCAGATTTGTGGTCTATTGTATCACCTACACACACATTCGAGCTTCTGTGTTTAACGTATCTGATGCGCACGTTAGTAACGAAGCACTCGAAAGTAAATTATTTATCGTTTACTTTTATCTGTCAGACTCTCAGAGACGTCGTTATCATAACGCGTAGCTATGTGTTACGTCTTGTTCAGACTTGAATGACAGACTGGCACCACGAGCTTCAAACTTTCTAACCTTATCTCCACTTTATCACTTTATCCTTATCAGCAGCTGATCACAGACTTTGACTCAAGCCATGCTTTATCTGTAATCTACATCACATTCTCATTTCATTCTCTAGTGCATCATCCTTAAACATGAAAACTGTACTGTTACTGAAAAGTAACTCCATTTAATGCAAAAGAGATATCATTCTCACCCAGACAATTGTCGTGTAATGAGCAAGTATAAAACTGTGACATTACTCAAACTCTGAGAAGAAATCAAGCCAAACTACAGCAGCAGCTCCTGCACAAGGTTCATCTTCACTGTCACACACCAGCAGTCGTTCTCACAGACTGGTTTTGTCCTCACAAATGTCATCTACAAACTACAAACACAACTGGCACTTTCCTGTGTCTCAGTAATGGACTGTCGTGAAAATGACCTCAGAGGACGTCAGTATTAATATTACTGTAATATTGTTGTAGTGTTCACGTTGTTGCTCGGCCAGTTGTTTTGTACATTGTGAGTGACTGCTTTTTTAGTGTAAACTTTAAGATAATATCACACTTTATAGCTGCTGAACTATGAAGTGCCAACAGCAGCTCAGAGAACCAGCACAGCTGAACTTTTTATAAAATCCTCATCACAAGCATTCATTTTCTTAAGGATAATTATGCTAGTATTAAATGAGTCATTTATCATTTTATTTGTAGCAGTTGTTTGTCTATATTTGGTTAAACACAGTAATGCTGAATGTGTCGCTCTGTATCGTCTCTCTCTCAGTGATTGTGATTGCTGTCTGCGCTTCATTCGCTCTTCTCCTTCCTGCTCTGATTCTTTGGTTGATGATTCGTAGAAAAAGAGCCGGTGAGTTTTTAAACGGATTTAAAAGTAATGTTTTCTCGACTTTTTCAGAAATCGATTGTCATCTGCATTAGAGACTGTATTGAGTGTTTGATCGTAACTGTTCCCATGCATTATTTTTCAGCTGTCAGAAGAGCGACTGATGACTCTGTGGTGAGTTTTGTTGGTTGATCATGAGCTGTTAGTGTTCATGAGCTCCACAGAGGACTGACTCTGAAATATCACACTCTTATTACTCACATTAGATCATGACAAGTTAGTATATTTCTACTGTTTCTGCTCTAAAGCTCAGCGATAGAAATAAATAGAATGGAGCCAAACACACAATCAACACTTCCATTCATCCTACTCCTGCTGAACAATATGATTCATCTTCAATAATTTGTGTATATTTGAGAGTTACTCTGGTCATTTTCCTGTCATGTTACAGTAGGATCTGTCATCATAACATCATGTGTAATAGATTTTCACTAAAATTGCCACAAGACTCCTGTTTCACCTAAACGTTTGCAGCAGCTGTGTAAAATAATGAGCCTGCTTTACACAGTAGTGATGGATGGGCCTTTAAATGCTTGATTTGCTGTATTTTCACTGATGTTTAGGAGCAGACAGATGATGTGACTTATACTGACGTCACTGTGTACAGAAAAAATGGAGCCAAAAAGAACGAGGTGAGCAAACACTTCTTGTTCTTGATCAATGTCTACTTTCTCTCAGCATGGCCTATATCCATTTCATTATTTGCAGTTCTTCTAAATTAGTGTCTTGAATTGAGCTCAAACAACATGTTGTGATAATTGTGGGTTGAAACAGTAACTGTTATGTTGATTCAGGTTCGCTGTGATGATAAAGTGACTTACGCTTCCATCAGAGGAACAAAAGCTAAAGCTCAGGACAACTGCAGTCAACTTTATGCCTCTGTGAAGAAGAACCATCACAAATCAGACAAATAATTATACAAAACCACATAGGCAGAGGAATATTAACCTTGACACCTAATGGTTTAATTCAGAGCCATTATAAATACTATGTGATGGGTAGATTACTTACATATTGTAGTCCATTACTGATTGTAAATTACATAAAGGAAATTGTAGTTTGTAACATAATCTAATAAATTACACATTAGGTAATGTATTCTGACTAATTTTTGGATTACTTTTAGATTACTTTTGACCCAACTCATAAGAAAATCTATATTCCATTTTTTGTCTACATCATGAAGTGTATTAAACATTACATTACTCCAGTGTTTTCTGGGGTCATACAAATAAAACAAATGCCAAATCCAGCTAAATAGGTAACTCATTTGAAAATAAAC
>NW_015637546.1:21786-24142 GCF_001515625.1 Sinocyclocheilus rhinocerous | reverse complement strand
AACTTCTTTGTGTTCCGAGATTTCGCCTATTATCTATGGGAGGTAGATCTTTCTCTGCTATGGCTCCCAAACTTTGGAACACATTGCCCCTGGCTCTCCGGACAATAACCACACTCCACGAATTTAAGTCTAAACTCAAAACCTATATGTTCCACCAATATTACCTGTTATAATGTCATGTTAATGTTACCTGTTATAATGTTTTTTTTATTTTTTATGATACTGTATTATTACTGTGGTATGCAACTGCAACCACATGTTCTGGACTTGGAAAATGTCTTGTCCATGTATGTAGGAATGTAATTGCTTCTGTCATTGTGCAGTGTCCTTGAGCTTGGGAAAGGTGCTATATAAATTAAACTTATTATTATTATTATTATATAAACAACTCTCTGGAAAACTTGATACTGATTGGTTAGTTTTATCATTCAGCCATCAGTTATCTCCCAATGTTCACCGCTGTCCATGGCAACACTGTATATTGGACACCGGCCTGATTATTAGTAGTACCACTGCTTTCACTGCTTTCATACAAACACAACTGAACCATCCTGTGTCTCAGTAATGGACTGTCGTGAAAAAGGACGTCAGACTATGAAGTGCCAACAGCAGCTCAGAGAACCAGCACAGCTGAACTTTCTATAAAATCCTCATCACAAGCATTCATTTTCTTAAGGATAATTATGCTAGTATTAAATGAGTCATTTATCATTTTATTTGTAGCAGTTGTTTGTCTATGTTTGGTTAAACACAGTAATGCTGAATGTGTCGCTCTGTATCGTCTCTCTCTCAGTGATTGTGATTGCTGTCTGCGCTTCATTCGCTCTTCTCCTTCCTGCTCTGATTCTTTGGCTGATGATTCGTAAAAAAAGAGCCGGTGAGTTTTTAAACTGATTTAAAAGTAATGTTTTCTCGACTCTTTCAGAAATGGATTGTCATCTGCATTAGAGACTGTATTGAGTGTTTGATCGTAACTGTTCCCATGCATTATTTTTCAGCTGTCAGAAGAGCGACTGATGACTCTGTGGTGAGTTTTGTTGGTTGATCATGAGCTGTTAGTGTTCATGAGCTCCACAGAGGACGGACTCTGAAATATCACACTCTTATTACTCACATTAGATCGTGACAAGTATATTTCTACTGTTTCTGCTCTAAAGCTCAGCGATAGAAATAAATAGAATGGAACCAAACACACAATCAACACTTCCATTCATCCTGCACCCAGTGAACAATATGATTCATCTTCAATAATTTGTGTATATTTGAGAGTTACTCTGGTCATTTTCCTGTCATGTTACAGTAGGATCTGTCATCATAACATCATGTGTAATAGATTTTCACTAAAATTGCCACAAGACTCCTGTTTCACCTAAACGTTTGCAGCAGCTGTGTAAAATAATGAGCCTGCTTTACACAGTAGTGATGGATGGGCCTTTAAATGCTTGATTTGCTGTATTTTCACTGATGTTTAGGAGCAGACAGATGATGTGACTTATACTGAAGTCTCTTCTTCCAGTAAAAAGCCAGTACAATCGCTCAAATTTATAAAGAATATCTCTTTGGATTTGAGACTTTAGTCTTTGCAACTTTACAGATCTTCTTTATGCACCAAGAGCTTGTAACACTCCAAAGAGAAAGGGAAAAATTGAAATCGCATCATATGACCCCTTTAAATGTTAACATCACTCTGCACACGACGTAATAGCGATCCTCCAGCACGCCAAAACAATTTTAAAAAATGCAGTTTAGTAAGTGAGGATGCCAAGGAATAATTCTGTAAAAGTAGGCTACGTCAAATAATTATTACAATAAGTTAGGCTTTAAAATGATACACATTTATTATTCACAATATGGAAAGAGAAAATAAAACAGTTCGTTAAGAGCATGACTCAAACACGCCATTAATAGGTTATTCAAGTCCTCTTTTATTTTTTGTTATTTTTTTATCCATTCCGCATCTCCAGGAATTGTAGGTGGGGGGAGTGAATGTACAGCACTCTCTTCCACCTTCAATATTCAGATTCAGTCGTGGACTGAGGTGCCCTTGAGCAAGTCAAGCACGTCACGTCACTTTCACTTTCACAATATGGAAAGAGGAAATAAAACGTAGTTTGTTAAGAGCATGACTCAAACATGCCATTAATGGGCTTATTCAAGACTTATTTTTATCCATTCCGCATCTCCCACATATTTTTGTTTTTAGCAAAGTTAGCAAGTTGGTGAATGAAGATACTTGCAAGGTTATGTGTCACTACTCTGCTTTATTAATTTATCCAGTGTAAAACCCGGACACCGCGACACAAATGTGGCTTTTTGTTAATGACTGTCCTACTACAGGATTTAACACAGAGTAACA
>NW_015637546.1:21055-21695 GCF_001515625.1 Sinocyclocheilus rhinocerous | reverse complement strand
GTTAATGACCTACCTACTACAGGATTTAACACAGAGTAACAGATTACTACTACCAGTTACAAAAGACACTAACTGTCTGTCACAGGCAATTCTAGTTGCATTTTTCATCAATTAATTTCTTAAATTATCTTTTGACTATATATATATATTTTGTTTGGCCCGATGCCAAACTTACTTGCCGATCCCTGCAATAGTGCTTTGAAAACTGCGTCGGAGGATCGGAGCCGCTGTATCATCCGTCCCATCACTACCAATATGGCACCGGTACCTATGCAACCGGTATGTACTAGAACCGAATCAGAACGCAGATTTCGGTGCCACTTAAATGCCTGAGCGATCGATTAAAATATTTGTCCTGGTTCTCCAAAATGGACGTAAGAAGCATGGGCGTCGCTAGGTCATTTTTAGCGGGGCTATAGCGATTAGCTCCATAAACTGTACACAAATTCGTGATCGCCTCAGAGTCAGTCCTCTTTAAATTTCATATGAAAACGGCGGCAGACTTTTCGTCTCCTCCCCGTCTTTCAGCGCACTCTTCAATCCGCAGACCACGGCGGCGCAGTTTGAGCGGACTCAAACATAGGACACAAGGTGTGTGTTTATCGATAGATTGTTATAATATCTGTATCTGTGCAGTTCT
>NW_015637546.1:16943-17805 GCF_001515625.1 Sinocyclocheilus rhinocerous | reverse complement strand
GTGCCACTTAAATGCCTGAGCGATCGATTGAAATTTTTGTTCTCCGAAATGGATGTAAGAAGCTTGGGCGTCGCTAGGTCATTTTTAGCGGGGCTATAGCGATTAGCTCCATAAACTCTGCACAAATTCGTGATCGCCTCAGAGTCAGTCCCCTTTAAATTTCATATGAAAATGGCGGCAGACTTCGTCTCCTCCCCGTCTTTCAGCGCGCTCTTCAATCCGCAGACAGCGGCAGCGCAGCGCGAGCGGACTCAAACAAAAACAGTGGACGATTTTCGTGAAAATTGGAGTAGCAATCAAAAAAGTAGACTTTTCAGAAAATACAAAATGGCAACAAAATAAAAAAGCATTAATTTTGTTTCTATCCCTTAGAGTTCAAATGTTATTAGCATAAACATGAGTGTAAGTTTGAGACCAAGACCAAGCATGCCGCACAAGTCCTGAAAAGTGAAACCAAAACATTTATATCGCCCCCAGGTGGCTGGTCACAGTATAGCTCATAAACCCCGCCCTCTCCATGTATCTAATGGGACGTGAAACAAGCTAAATAATAAAATTTCACTACAAATAATTTTCCAAAGATGGTTTTTGTAATTTTATGTAATTTTTATAATACTGATGTAAGTGTTCGTTTTTTAAATAAGTTTGGTTTTAGTTAGTTATGTGATGCTATAAAAATGGGAATGTGACGTCATGATTGACAGCTTCTCAGAGCGAACTGAGGTGCCATTGAACTTTTTCAGGATCTTCAGGAGGAGATTGGAGTTGTATTTACCTTATTTTAACACAAGCCTCTTGTACGGCAATCAGCAGACAAAAATTGGAGCAGTCAGGCTAATTAAAAAAGGGTCAGGGGCATGTG
>NW_015637546.1:11046-14008 GCF_001515625.1 Sinocyclocheilus rhinocerous | reverse complement strand
CAAGCGTGCCGCACAAGTCCTGAAAAGTGAAGCCAAAATATTTTGATCGCCCCCAGGTGGCTGGTCACAGTATAGCTCATAAACCCCGCCCTCTCCATGTATCTAATGGGACGTGAAACAAGCTAAATAATAAAATTTCACTACAAATAATTTTCCAAAGATGGTTTTTGTAATTTTATGTAATTTTTATCATACTGATGTAAGTGTTCGTTTTTTAAATAAGTTTGGTTTTAGTTAGTTATGTGATGCTATAAAAACGGGAGTGTGACATCATGATTGACAGCTGAGATCGACAGCTTCTCTGAGTGAACTGAGGTGACAACAAACATTTTCAGGGTCTTCAGGAGGAGATTGGATTTTTTTTTACCTTATTTTAACACAAGCCTCTTGAACGGCAATCAGCAGACAGAAATTGGAGCAGTCAGTCTAATTAAAAAATGGTCAGGGGTGTGTGATTGTAATCGACTTTTGGGCGGGACGCGGCTCCTCTTCACTCACTACTGCACAGACTCAGGTCCCAAATCAGCGCAATATGTCCGCGCTCTATTGGAACACTGGCGGCTTCACATTTCCTCAATGGAAGAGAGTGAAGGTGCGTCGTCCATCTTTGTTACAGTCTATGGATCAGACCATCAGTCACCTCTCAGACACCAAACACACACATCAGCTGTAACATTAATAACTCAGAAGAGATGCACTAGATTTAAGAAGACTGTGATCACCTATTGATTAATACAGGAGGCGGGGAAAGATTTGAGGCTTGTCACAAACAAATTTTTGTCCCAAAAAATCCTCAATTGCATGGTGTCATTGTGATTATTTTATTGCTCCTGATCGGGTCAGAGCCCGCACAATCCCCAATCATAAATATCAGACATGTTTGATATTTAGGAGTCTTGATTGGGCTCCTCTGACGTGACACCCACGATAGTCAATGAGTACCAGCTGACAATACTGATCGTCCTGACTTGTTTTGATCTCGTGAGTCTCTGTGAGATCTCGTCTCACTGTGAAAATGAAACTACAATCAGCAGGTGTATGGTCTCACGGTCTGGCCGAATCGTGTAGTGTGTGCGTTCAGAGTATTATAATGTTAAATGTTGGTTGCAATTGTCCTCAAGTCTCTGGGCTCCACCAGTTTTAAAATTGGTTAAGATTTGAAAATGTGTGTCTAGTGTATCCCAGACCTTAGTCTAGTCTGTGTATTGTATTCACATCTTTGCGGAACCGTTTGTCTAGTTTTAATTGAGCAAGATGGCTCAAGGTGGTAAGCTTTGCACCTAGTGTGACATTACATGTTTCCTGCAGTGTTTTCAGAGCGGTGATCTCACTGTTGAGGTTTGGAAACATGTTACTGCTGAGTGTGAGAACTCAGTTAGTTTGACCACAGTAAAGCAGAGATCAACCCTCAACCCAGATTAGACTGATGGGAATGAACTCTGTTGGCAGTTTCTCTTCCTTCTTTTAGCAGGTTGAATTGTGTATCAGTCTCAACATCTCAACTGTAGAATCTGCTGAGGATCTGGAACGACTGGCAGAAAGAGAAGATGGCTGATAAGTGTGATCTGTGTCTGCTGGGACTGATCATTCTCTCTTCAATTCTCACAGGTAAACACCTTCCTACTTTCAATTAAATAAAATTCAAGTTTATTTTACAGATTTACAGAAAATTAATATTCTACAGTATATTTAGTAGTAGCTTGTCAGTGGTGACTGACAAATTGATGTACATACGGCATAAATGTATGGTAAAATTCAGTTAATGACGTAATCAAACAGTCGATGAACACTATTAACAGCAATGATCATATGTTGCAATCAAATCTCCTAAGTGATTGAGGTGTTTTGTTGTTGGATGTAAGAATGAACATAGCAGTCGTGATTTACTCCCGACATCTGAGCCGCTGAAGTGGAAGTGGATCACTTTTGTTTTTGAAGGGAATGCACCCCCCCCCAATCTACCTAAGTACTAAGTACGTTTATGGCTGTGTGAATCATTTTACTCCAGACTGCTTTCTGAACGAGAGGAAAATTCAAGGCAGGTTTTGCTAAAAAGTTCAAACTCAAGGATGGATCAGTTCCCACTGTTCATGTTTCAGCTGCACCTCCAGAAGAAGTAAGTCCCACACGTTATATTTCTTCTTATTATTTGAAAATCTCCTTTGCTCTTTAATGGAAGAGAGGGGCGGGGTGAGCAGAGGTCATTAGCATTTAAAGAGACATGCACCGAAATGGGTCACTCTGATTAGAGCTGCTTTTGACAAGGTAAAAAGGGTGTTGTTTTACACGAACACTGATGAATTTTAACCAAAGTATGTTGTAGACTTTTCGTGAAGACCTTAAGGAATCATACCAACTTGTGGAAAATGGGCATCCGATGTCCCCTTTAATGTATAGCATAATGTTTATCCAAATATACTATGTTTCAGGTACCAGTAGAGCAAAAGTGACTCATGTGTTCATCAGTTCTGGTGAAAATGTCCGGCTGTCCTGTAGTGATGCTCTTCCTGACTGCAAATCAACTACATGGAACTATAACAGATTCAGCAATTCAACAGCAGTTGAACTGATTGCTGGAGGGAAAAAGAAGAAAGACACAGAGAGCCATGTGAGACTACGTCTGGGGTCTGACTGCTCTCTGAACATCAAAAACATCTCAAAAGAAGATTATGGATATTACACCTGCCAACAATATGTGAATGGAGAACAACAAGGAACTGAGACACATGTTTATCTGCATGTTCTTCATGGTAATTTTATGATTATGTGGTCAATTTAAAATTCTGTTAAAATTATGTGGTCGATTTCTCTCTTTTAATCTCCCATGATGATTGAAGAGTCTGTGATTTGTGTGTTATTTTGTGTTTCAGTCTCTCCATCATCATCATTATCACCATCATCCTCCTCCTCATCCTCACAGACTGAGATCAGTGCAGGCCACGCTGTGACTCTCTTCTGTCAG
>NW_015637546.1:3075-10848 GCF_001515625.1 Sinocyclocheilus rhinocerous | reverse complement strand
ACACCGTTCACAGATTATTGGCAAAGTGATGTCACTTTGCACAGGCCCCTCCCACAACTGTTGAAGGACACTGGTGTTTTAGCATAGACCCGCCCTGAGTGAGCTGAACAGTCTGCCATTGTTTCGACGCCACAGCAGGTGTAGACAAGATCGTCTCCTAAGTGATTGAGGTGTTTTGTTGTTGGATGTAAGAATGAACATAGCAGTCGTGATTTACTCCCGACATCTGAGCCGCTGAAGTGGAAGTGGATCACTTTTGTTTTTGAAGGGAATGCACCCCCCCCCAATCTACCTAAGTACTAAGTACGTTTATGGCTGTGTGAATCATTTTACTCCAGACTGCTTTCTGAACGAGAGGAAAATTCAAGGCAGGTTTTGCTAAAAAGTTCAAACTCAAGGATGGATCAGTTCCCACTGTTCATGTTTCAGCTGCACCTCCAGAAGAAGTAAGTCCCACACGTTATATTTCTTCTTATTATTTGAAAATCTCCTTTGCTCTTTAATGGAAGAGAGGGGCGGGGTGAGCAGAGGTCATTAGCATTTAAAGAGACATGCACCGAAACGGGTCGCTCTGATTAGAGCTGTTTTTGACTAGGTAAAAAGGGTGTTGTTTTACACGAACACTGAGGAATTTTAACCAAAGTATGTTGTAGACTTTTCGTGAAGACCTTAAGGAATCATACCAACTTGTGGAAAATGGGCATCCGATGTCCCCTTTAATGTATAGCATAATGTTTATCCAAATATACTATGTTTCAGGTACCAGTAGAGCAAAAGTGACTCATGTGTTCAATTGTGTTATGCAGGGTTCGTCAATCTTGCGTGACTCGCACTCAAAGATTAAAATAAATCACCAGAGAAGCAGCTCGTGAACAGTTGTCTCTACTCTCTCTTGCTCAGCACAAAGAAAAACAACACAACAACTTGTCATTCAGCCAATCAGAAAGCACACTGATGAATTCGGTTGTAATGGACAATTTGACGCTTATCTGATTCGTCCAGGAGATAATGTATAAGGAAAAAGGGAGTAAAACCAGTCGACGAATGGGGAGTGAAGTGTTCAACCATACCATCACATTGTGGAGAGTATGGGCTGGTTCTGGTCTCACAATTTCACAACAGAGGAGACCATTGTGTAGGGTAAGCCTGACGAATTCGTTCCAACAAAATTCTCACCTCAGACTACCGTCTGCCTGTCTTCCTATATGGTGGTTTGTGCCCTTTGAGTTTCCAACACCTAACTTCCTTTAAAACTGGATCATGTTTTTGCTGCTCTTTGAAACTCGATTCAGAGGTAGCAGCTGTAGAATAAGAGAGGGGGGTCTCTCCGTTTCTTGCCCCGCACAGGCAGTTGATGTTGGTGAAACATGGTTAATGCCGACTGACTGAACCAGGTCTTTCAGTCCCTGTACAGCAGATAATTGACAACTGCCAGTGTTTGACAGTGGGGTGCTAAAGTTAGGCCAATCTGATGAAGAGGCTGTGGTTTCACATTCTGATTCTGATTCTTGACGACGTGACAGAGCGTTAACATTGGCATGACTTTGTCCTTTTCTGTGTACGACCATCCATTCAAATGGATCCAATTTGAGGGCCCAGTGGGCTCATCGGCCAGTGCGATTTGTTTTTACTCGCGATCTTTACAACACGCATTACATTACGTATTTCATGGCACACTCGTTTTATGCATATTGGGCGCCACCTATTGTTGTGGGTGTATTATTGACATGTCAAAGTCTAGACCCCGAATATAAGACAACCACGTTTTTTCAGATGTATTTCCAAGAAAAAATATCGTCTTATATTCGGGTCAATACGGTATATGCTAATGCTACCCGGCTGAGATAATCATCCCATTCCCCTTGTTGTTGCTGCAGAACCTTTGCCAGATGTTCAATAAGAGTTCTAGTGAAGTGTTCAACCATACCATCACATTGTGGAGAGTATGGGCTGGTTCTGGTCTCACAATTTCACAACAGAGGAGACCATTGTGTAGGGTAAGCCTGACGAATTCGTTCCAACAAAATTCTCACCTCAGACTACCGTCTGCCTGTCTTCCTATATGGTGGTTTGTGCCCTTTGAGTTTCCAACACCTAACTTCCTTTAAAACTGGATCATGTTTTTGCTGCTCTTTGAAACTCGATTCAGAGGTAGCAGCTGTAGAATAAGAGAGGGGGTCTCTCCGTTTCTTGCTCCGCACAGGCAGATGATGTTGGTGAAACATGGTTCATGCCGACTGACTGAACCAGGTCTTTCAGTCTCTGTACAGCAGATAATTGACAACTGCCAGTGTTTGACAGTGGGGTGCTAAAGTTGGGCCGATCTGATGAAGAGGCTGTGGTTTCACATTCTGATTCTGATTCTTGACGACGTGACAGAGCGTTAACATTGGCATGACTTTGTCCTTTTCTGTGTACGACCATCCATTCAAATGGATCCAATTTGAGGGCCCAGTGGGCTCATCGGCCAGTGCGATCACTGTCAGTAGGGATTTTCCTCAGGCCCAGGAGGGGTTTGTGGTCTATAATGATGAAGAAGTGCTGTTTGTACAAATAGTGGCGGAATTGTCTCACAGCCCACACAATGGCCCAAAGTTCCCTATCATATGTAGACTACCTCCTTTCAGCTTTTGTGAGGACATGGCTGGCATAGGCTACCACCTTTTCTTGAGTCCCTTTTTCCTGGGCCAGGACAGCTCCAATAGCTGATGCAGAGGAAACGAGACAAGCTGGGAAAGAGACAATAAGTGGATGAGACAGGTCATGCTTTAAATAAGTAAATTTGTCCAGTGGAATACAGCATTTTTTTTCCTGTCAATCTATGCAGAGATACTGCATAGTGAACAAAGTTCTTAATAAATTCCCCATAGTAGGAGCACCATCCTAAGAATGCCCTCACTTCAGTAGGTGAGCATGGAATAGGCCAGTCTTCAACACTCTGACCATTCCTTGGATCAGGTTGAACCCCATCTTTAAATACAATTTTGAAACTCGATTCAGAGGTAGCAGCTGTAGAATAAGAGAGGGGGTCTCTCCGTTTCTTGCTCCGCACAGGCAGATGATGTTGGTGAAACATGGTTCATGCCGACTGACTGAACCAGGTCTTTCAGTCTCTGTACAGCAGATAATTGACAACTGCCAGTGTTTGACAGTGGGGTGCTAAAGTTGGGCCGATCTGATGAAGAGGCTGTGGTTTCACATTCTGATTCTGATTCTTGACGACGTGACAGAGCGTTAACATTGGCATGACTTTGTCCTTTTCTGTGTACGACCATCCATTCAAATGGATCCAATTTGAGGGCCCAGTGGGCTCATCGGCCAGTGCGATCACTGTCAGTAGGGATTTTCCTCAGGCCCAGGAGGGGTTTGTGGTCTATAATGATGAAGAAGTGCTGTTTGTACAAATAGTGGCGGAATTGTCTCACAGCCCACACAATGGCCCAAAGTTCCCTATCATATGTAGACTACCTCCTTTCAGCTTTTGTGAGGACATGGCTGGCATAGGCTACCACCTTTTCTTGAGTCCCTTTTTCCTGGGCCAGGACAGCTCCAATAGCTGATGCAGAGGAAAAGAGACAAGCTGGGAAAGAGACAATAAGTGGATGAGACAGGTCATGCTTTAAATAAGTAAATTTGTCCAGTGGAATACAGCATTTTTTTTCCTGTCAATCTATGCAGAGATACTGCATAGTGAACAAAGTTCTTAATAAATTCCCCATAGTAGGAGCACCATCCTAAGAATGCCCTCACTTCAGTAGGTGAGCATGGAATAGGCCAGTCTTCAACACTCTGACCATTCCTTGGATCAGGTTGAACCCCATCTTTAAATACAATGTAATCCAAGAACTGAACCTCACTCTTGGCAAGGGAGCATTTGGAGGGATTGAGCTTTAACCCACAGGATTTGAATATGTAAAAAATTCCTCCAAATGCTGAAGGTGATCCTTAAACATCTGACTGAGAATGAGGACATTATCCAAATACACCAAGCATGTTTTCCAAGGCAGACCATGAAGTACCATCTTCATTAACCTTTGAAAAGTTGCTGGAACATTTATCAGACCCATTGGCGTAATTCAAAAAATAGTACAGCCCACTACCTGTGGAAGCGTTTTTTCACAATCTTTTCTTGCCAATTCCACTCGCAAATAACCATGCTGCAGGTCTATTGTGGAGAACCAAGCAGATCCTTACAAAGCATCTGTGGCGGGAGGAGCAAATGACAGAAACAGTGGGTGTGGCGTCAGGCCTCGGAGAGGCTTTTATTGACAGAAAATAACATAAAAACAGGGAATAAAGTGTCCAAAGGGAAAGAGTGTTCAAAATAAACAGGGGATCTGGTGTCCTCGTCGTGCTGCGGGGTTCGTGAAGGTGGGGAAGTGCTCGAGTACGAAGGGTCCAGGTAAGGGCGGAGTCCGGCAGCCGCACGCGCTCCCCTCTCGGGTCCAGGGCGCGAGGGGCGGCAGCTTCATCTAGCGGCTTCGTCCTCCTTGGCCACGGGGAAGAGACCGGTCTCTCGAGGAGAGGCGCGCTCGGCATTTAATGGATTTTTATGGTTACAGCATTTAGATTTATATAATCTAAGCAGAATTGCCATGTGCCATCCCACTCACAGATCAAAACTGCACAGGGACTATAACTCTCTTCAGTGATATCTGCTTTTAAGAGCTGTGTCACCTGTTGCTGTATTTCTTGTCTTTGTTCGGGTGTCACACAGTAGGGCCTTTGTTTGATTGGCATGGCCTTCCCTGTCTGAATCATCTGCTTAATTATTCCAGTTCTACCTCTGTCATCAGATTCCTTGCAGTTCTGCTAGGGATTCAACTTGAGATCCAGACAGGTTAGAATTGTCAATGGATACAGGTGGGGCAATGGCACAGGGGTCAGACAGAATACTGCAACATTCTCCCTCTAAAACTGTTGTGTCATCAGAAGAAAGAAAGTGGAACTCCCCAAGATGCTGACCTGCATGGAGTTCGATGTATTCTTCTGCGGTATTCAGAACTTGTACTACAGTCAGGTCTTTGTAAACCTCATTGATGGTGTGCGCAATGGCCACATTACTAGCCAGGATGGGCTTCAGGATACCTGTGTAGTCCGTTGGCAGAGGTGATACAGCCATCGCTCTTGCCACACATGCTGTGATAATCGTTTCACACCATGCTGGTAGTTTGGTAGATGCAAGCACAGAAACATTACAATAGGCTGCAGTTTCATGGCCTGTAGAGAGCAGAGGGAGCTCAACATTTCATAAAGACAATTTCTGATTTGCCACATCAATCGGATCATGGTGCTTTTGTAAGAAGTCCCAGCCCAGGATGATTGGATGGTGTGCACCCCTGACAACCTGGAAATCATCTTGCAGTAACTCTTTGCCAAGTCTCATGCCCAAAACTAAGACACCTAAGGTGTTCAGACATTGTCCAGTAACAGAATATGCAAGTACCATGGAAGTTTTCACAGGGCATTTTTAACACTGGTTGACTCAACATGAAGCTGCACGAACCCTTTCACAGCGGCCGCCAACTATAAGAGCTTCATCAATATCTGTCGCTCCTTGATCATGAATCTTCACCTGCAAGGCTGGATCTAAGCCAGCCACGAAACATAAAAAATGTTCACCTTTCTGGGCAGTACGATCATTGTCAGGAAAAGCCTCTAGGACTAGACGAGTAGTACACTGTTCACTTCTAATCATTCACCAATTTTGCGGGAGCGCTCATTCACATGAGTTTGGAAGAATGGCAACGAATGTTGAAGCCCAAACACATGCCTTAGTCTGTCTTTCACTGTGCTGTAGCTAGTCTTTACAGAAGTGGGAAGACTGTCCCAGTACAAGAAAGCAACATCTGACAGCCGTGTTGACAACACTGAAGCTAACATGTTCATCAGATCTGTAACTGCTTGCACAGCGATCTCAAAACGACGAGCACAATTAGAGAATGATTCAGTGATATCGCCCTTAAAAGCTACTGGAAGTTTGATGTGTAGACTGTCTGCAGCAGAAGGTGCAAGTGACGGCATCCAGTTCATGATGTCACTTGGCGCTGGATGAATAGGCAGAAGCAGCAGGCAGTGCAGCATCAGAGTCATTCTCAGACATTGCTGCAGTTTGTCTGTGTAATCTCACCCTTGCATTGTGTATCATACCATTGTTTTGTCTAGTTTTGGTTTTATGTTTTCATGTCTTTTATTTTGAAGTGATGTTTTAGTCATGGTTCCTGTCATGTGATTCCCTTTCCCGTCATGTGATCCTGTCATGTTCTTACCTGTTCATGTGTCTGGTTTTCATTAGGCTTGTTTGAGATGCATCGGCACTGCGCAGACCGATCTGCGAATGACAACAAAGTACCGCGAGTGTAATTAGAGAGCAGACGACTCTTTAAGCTTTTGAATCGCTCTCGCGGTACTTTGATGTCATACGCCGATCGGTCTGCGCAGCGCCGATGCATCTCGAACAAGCCTGTTGATTTCTTTTTTTCATGTGTCACATTTTGTTTGGTTAATTGTGTTGATTACTTTCTTGTTAAGTCATTAGTCCTTGTATATATATATAGCCCTCATGGGTTCATTGTGCCTTGTCTAGCTTTGATATTATGTATCATGTTGTTTGGTCCATGTCCATTTCAAGTACTCATCATGTTTTGTTAACTTTGTACTTGTTTAAATGAACTGCACATGGGTCCATTCAACTGCTCTCCAGCGAAAAATGTTATAATCAAACACAGTTTATTTGAAGAAAGTTTTTAACGTAATGCGACTCAATGTGTTTTTCTGTGCTCTCTCCCTCAGTGACTTTCTTTCCATTAGTTATTGTGATTGCGATATTTGGCGGTGTTGGTGCATTAGCTGTTCTCCTTCCTGCTCTTATTCTTTGGGTGATTTGGATCAAAAGAGCTGGTGAGAGTTTTCATAATTCTTAATATTTTACAACAAATACTTAAACTCACTTTCAGGGTCGTATCATAGAAATGTAATGTGAATGAAGGCCTTAAAGTGTGACTAAAGTCTAAAGTGTGGGATTATGCTCATATTTTTGACAGAACTGCTGTCAAGACACATCAGTGGTTTAAAAAAAATCATTTTTCTCCATTATCACTGCATTGAAATACTTCCAGACTCTTGTCAGCAAGGAGGAAAATTAACTCAATTGAGCAGTTTAAGATATTTCAGTGTGATCCATATTAAACAGTGGGATTATAACAGCTATTATGTTTTGCATGTTTCATCATAAATACTTCTAAAAACTGAAGCACGTTCACAACAAATTTTCAGATAACAAAGAAGAGGACTATGACTCTTCTGTAAGTATTATAATATCAGTGATTTACAACTATGTGCTCAGTAGATGCTTTCTTTAAATAAGTGCACAAACCACAGTCAAACACCAGTTATTATTAACTTTACAAACTAGTGACGCGTCTTTCACAAGTTTCATATTTTGTTTACCATGTTTAGGAGCTGACATATATGAAATATTCTGGGATTCCAGCAGAAAACATGTCAAAGAAAATAATGTGAGTAGATACTGTCACATTTCATTGTATGTTCATCACTGACATTCCTAATGAGAGAAAATGACCAGGAGAGTTTAATGTTTTCAAGTTTTCTCCTGAAGTCTCAGATTAGGACACCAAGAGTCAAAAAGTTAATTTTCAGGAACACTATTATTAATTATTGTTATTATTATTTCCAGATACTCATTCAAGAATTGAGCACATTGAAACAAACTCAGCACTGGTTGCTGGTGAGAGGAGAAAAGAGATGCTGCAT
>NW_015637546.1:0-547 GCF_001515625.1 Sinocyclocheilus rhinocerous | reverse complement strand
GCAATGGACCCAAGATAGATCCTTGCGGAACACCAGTTGATGTACCTAAATCATTGAATTGGTGATTTTGTACTCTAACACACTGAAATCTATCTGATAGATATGACTCTATCCAGTTAAGTGTGTGTAATGAGAAATTAAAACAAGATAACTTAGACATAAGGATTCTATGATTAACGGTGTCAAAGGCTTTCTTTAAATCAAGGAACATGACTCCAACTACACCACCTTTATCTAAGAAAGTTTTAATATTTTCTATTAAAAAAACAATTTGCGGTTTCCGTTGAGTATTTTGCTCTAAAACCAAACTGCATTGGATGCAATGAAAATAAACTACTACTCAAGTAACTGCTTATCTGTTTTGCAACTAATTTCTCCATAACCTTAGAAACAGTGGGTAAAATACTAATTGGCCTATAATTATCAATAGAAAGGGGATCTCCACTTTTGAATATTGGAACAACAATCGCCGACTTCCAAACACTTGGGAATGTTCTGTGAGAATTGAAAGGTTAATAATTTTAGTAATAGGTTTAATTAGAGTCGA
>NW_015637545.1:89188-96605 GCF_001515625.1 Sinocyclocheilus rhinocerous | reverse complement strand
TTTTCACACTCAAAGCACATGTACTCTTTCACACCAGTATGTATTGTCTTATGTCCTTTTAAAGGGATAGTTCACCCAAAAATGAAAATGTTGTCATCATTTACTTACCCTCATGTTGTTCCAAACCTGTATGAGTCGCCATCTTATTTTGAACATAAAAGAAGATATTTTGAAGAATGCTGGTAATCAAACAGTTGGAGGTTCCTATTGACTTCCATAGTATTTATTTTTCTACTATGGAAGTCAATGGGGACCAACAACTGTTTGGTTTTTTAAATTTCTTCAAAATATCTTATTTTGTGTTCAACATAAGAAAGAAAATCATACAGGTTTGGAACAACATGAGGGTGAGTAAATGATGACACATTTGTCATTTTTGGGTGAACTATTCCTTTAAACTTTGTAAATGTAAACAACTCTTTCCACACAAATTACATGAATGTGGCTTCTCCTTTGTATGAACTCTCAGGTGTGTCTTCAGGTCTGAAGCACACAAAAATGTTTTGCCGCATTGATTACATGTGTACAGCTTCTCTCCAGTGTGGATGTTCATGTGTTTCTTAAGGTGTGATGATTGTGTGAAACTCTTCCCGCACTGATACAGTCTCTCTCATATGATGCTCAAGACTCGTTTTGCTTGTCAAACTCTTTCCACACTGAGTGCAGGTGAAAGATTTTTTGGCTCTTCTTTTCTTTAAATCCTTCTTATTCTCCTTCTCGTTTGGTTTGAGAGCAACTCTAAAGTTTTTCTCCAGTTTTGACATGATTTTTCTCCTCAACTTCACTTGATTCTTTATTCTCCTCGTTTTCTTCAATCAACTCTGAAATAAAAGTAAAAAATGGTTCATTTTCAGTATCTTGTAAAAAGCTGAGAAATGTGAAAATAAAAGTGAACCCTGATGTAACAGTGCAGGGCTCCAGTCTAATGCTGGGTACACACCACAAGATAATCGGGCTGATTTGGGGCCGATTTTTCACCTTCCGACAATTCTTAGGCAATGTCCCGATTATGAAATTTTCATATAGAAAAATGTATATATTCTACTCTTACTAAATGTACCATTATTAGAATACAATTTTAGAATTTTTAATATATAAAGCAAAACAGAAATGAATGACTAATAAGCAAAAAAGTGCTCCTCCGCTGCCATCTACTGGTTATAGTGGTAATTTTATGTATTTTGTATTTATTTTGCATAAGCGTTTGTTTACCACAAAACTATATTTTGATATACATTGTGTTTTGTCCCATTAAGATTTTTTTAATGTGAAATACTTAAGTTGTTAAAAAGTGCTTAAATTTCTCTCTCAAAAGGTTGTACAAACCCTGAAATTAATGATATAATAACAGTGGACAATTTCTGCCACAACACCATGGTTATAGTTAGCATTACTGCTTCTGGGTTTCTGCGTCAGCACTGTTTGATCTGTTCATAGCAGAACTCTGTGCTGAATTTGAACACTTCTCACTAGATCTCGCAGCAACCTTATTTATTCTGCAGTGAGTTCAAACTCTTCTCACTGGATCTCGCAGCGCTGTGCAGTAACCGTGTCGCGAGATCAACATTGGTTCCTGAATAAACCTGTTCTGAGCTTGGACCAGTTTGCTTGCGTTGCGCTCAATTATTGGTCCGAGCTGCTAAACGGTCCGTGCTGCGCAGCACAAATGAGCAGCCCGGTTCTGTTACGCTTTTGTTTTATTTGCCGTTTGATGTTTCTCATATGCAACAGAAATGGCCGCTCTTATGAGTTGGGTAACGTGGTGGTCACACCGGCAGAATTTTTTTTTTGCAAAATGCAAAGTTGCAGTTTTGAGCCCAGCAGTGGAAAGTAGACAATTGTGTTAAAAAATCTTTAAATTATTCTTTTTAAAATATTATAGAGACAAGACCCATGTTTCTATAGGGAGAACTATTAAAGGGTTAGTTCTCCCAAAAATGAAAATTAGCTTGTGTTTTACTCACCCTCGAGGCATCCTAGGTGTATATGACTTTCTTCTTTCAGACGAATCCAGTCGGAGTTATATTAAAAATTGTCCTGGCTATTCCAAGCTCTATCATTGCAGTGTTGCAGTTAAACAGTCCACAAGTCGTCAAATAAAGCGTGCACATCCATAATAAAACGTGCCACAGATGACTCCGGGGGGTGAATAAATGCCTCCTGTAGCAAATCCATGTGTTTTTGTAACAAAAATATCCATATTTCAAACGTAATAAACACTTTATTCTCACTTCCCGTATCTGTCATACGCAGAAGCCATTCCGGTGGATGACGTAGTACGTCGGCGTTGTCAGGGATTTGCCCTAACACTCTGTTAGTCTTGTGTTTGTTTCTTGAGTCTATGTTGTCTTGTGTCAGCACATGGCCTCGTTGATTGTTTTTCTCAGCCATGTGCTTTTCTAGCCCCTCCTCCTGGTTTCCTCCTTACCATACCCGCTTGTTAGCCCTTGTTGAGTCCTTGTTAGTGTAATTAATTGTCCTGGCTATTCCAAGCTCTATCATTGCAGTGTTGCAGTTAAACAGTCCACAAGTCGTCAAATAAAGCGTGCACATCCATAATATAACGTGCCACAGATGACTCCGGGGGGTGAATAAATGCCTCCTGTAGCAAATCCATGTGTTTTTGTAACAAAAATATCCATATTTCAAACGTAATAAACACTTTATTCTCACTTCCCGTATCTGTCATACGCAGAAGCCATTCCGGTGGATGACGTAGTACGTCGGCGTTGTCAGGGATTTGCCCTAACACTCTGTTAGTCTTGTGTTTGTTTCTTGAGTCTATGTTGTCTTGTGTCAGCACATGGCCTCGTTGATTGTTTTTCTCAGCCATGTGCTTTTCTAGCCCCTCCTCCTGGTTTCCTCCTTACCATACCCGCTTGTTAGCCCTTGTTGAGTCCTTGTTAGTGTAATTACTCTCACCTGTTCCTCTTGTGCTTTCCTCCCTATTTATAGTTCCCCCTGCCCTCTTGTTTTTGCCAGTTTGTGGTCATTTTCACCCCTTCTATCACTGTTTTTGTTTCTGTCTGTGGATGTGGCTGAGTGTGTGTTCTTGTCTCCCTGCCTGGTTGGTCTTGTGTCCTTGTCTTGTCTAGTCATTTGTAGTTCCTTGTTCTTGTCTTGCTCCTTGTTTTGCCTTTTGTCACTTTTTTTTATTATTTATCCAGTTCTTCTAGTCCTGATCTTTTGTTTTGCATTTTTGTTTGATATTCTTTGTTAGTTGTGTTGGTTGGATTGGTAATTATTTCTTATTTTGTTACTTTTTTTTAATCAGTTCTTTGTTTTATTTATCCCCCTGCCTGTTTTGAAGTAATTGTGTTCCTTTTGATCTTTGTCCTGTCTTGTCTCTTTGTGTTAAGAGTTCCCGTCCTGACCTGTGCCTGTGCGTCCTGCCACTGGTTCACCCTGCCTATTACTTGGTCCGCTTCAGAGTCAGCGTTCAACAAGTATCTGAGCTCAGCTCTATGGTGCCTTGCTTGGCCCTCTCTATCTGCCTGGTCGTGCCACTCCTTCTGCTGCTATTGTAATCTGCCAGTTGCTGTCCGAAACTGTTCCAGTGGTCTTCCCTAGCTGCCTCTTTGTTTACTGTGTTCCTGATGTTGTATCACCTGTGCACCTCACTACCCTCTTGTATCAGTCTGTTTTGTCAATAAACCCTCATCACTCAATCTGCTTATGGGTCCTCCTTCCAGATCCCTGACAGTCGTTGCGTGATGAATGCGGAGAGAGAACAAAACAAAACGCCGATCACGAATTAGAAGTACAAACCGAGGATTTGTAAAGAATGTCGGAGGATTTCGATATAAACCAAGAAAAGACCGGTTTTCCTTTGCTACAGTAAGGAAACTTTGCTTCCTTTGCTCCTATAAACAAACTCCTGAGACTCGCATATCTCAGAGGCACGCGAGGTGTGCATACGTGCTGCGTCATCCGCCGGAACGGCTTCCGCGTATGACAAATAACGGAAATCAGTGCTTGAAGTGGAAAAAAATAAGTGCCGGTACTCACCCTTATTTGTTTATATTAAATAAGTACTTTTTTAATAGTTCACAATGTATGTATAGTGCCACAATCAATCAATTAATAATTAAATAAAAGTTTTCAATACAAATTAGCACAAGTCAAGCTTCTGAAGCCCACTGAAGCTAAGCAGGGTTGACCCTGGTCAGTAGCTGGATGGGAGACCTCCTGGGAAAACTAGGTTGCTGCTGGAAGAGGTGTTTGTGAGGCCAGCAGGGGGTGCTCACCCTGTGGTCTGTGTGGGTCCTAACACCCCAGTATAGTGACGGGTACACTATACTGTCAAAAAAAAAAAAGCACTGTCTTTCAGATGAGACGTTAAACTGAGGTCCTGACTCTGTGGTCATTAAAAATCCCATGGCACTTCTCGTAAAGAGTAGGGGTGTAAACCCTGGTGTCCTGGCTAAATTCCCCCCCTGGCCTTTGTCTTTCATGGCCTCCTAATAATCCCCATTCACTGAATTGGCTCTATCTCTCTCTCCTCTCCACCTGTAGCTGGTGTGTGGTGTGCGCTCTGCATTCATTGTCCTGTGGCTGCCGTCGCATCATCCAAGTGGATGCTGCACACTAGTGGTGGTTGAGGAGAGACCCCCCACATGATTGTAAAGCACTTTGGGTGTACAATACACAATAAAGCGCTATAAAAATGCATCATTCATTCATTCATTCAAGCTGCGATTCCAAACATGACCACAGGGAGACGCCAAAGACCACTAAATCGCCTGCCCTTACTACTATATGGATCCATTCAGAATCGCTAAATCTCTGACCACCGGATAATCAGCGTTCACACTCTTGCTTTTAAGCCAAATACACGCTGAAAGGAATAATTTTACTGATATCTGGAGGTAAGTCACTATTCTCTCCGCAATCGCTGATGAAATCGGCCGTGTTTTCTCTCATTAGCGCTGTTTTGAACTTACTGTTTGAATTAATTTACTGGATCCTTGGACTGTCCAGGAGTTTACCGGTTTAAAATTATGTGATTGCAAAAGCCTGCTTCTTTTCATTTTTAAGATATTATTTTTGTTATAAAGTACTGATTCAAATTAGTAATCAATAATTAATTATTATTCTACTGCTCTGCGTGCTTCCCCTGACATGCTCTCGCACCCCACACACTCCGCTTGCATTCATTCACGTGATTGGTCGAGATGAGAGGTTATCCCGCCTGGGTAGTGTGATTTATATAGTGTCATTTCAAATCATATATGGGATCATATATAACCCAGACTCTGACGCTTTTACTCTGAGTACCGGCAACATGTCAGAAGTGCCGGCACGCACAAAAAAGTGCAGGTACTTTAAAGGCTAAAAAATATAGAAGTGCCTGCGTACCGGCCCACTTCAAGCACTGCCGAAAGTGAGAGAAAAGTGTTTATTACGTTTGAAATATAGATATTTTTCTTTAAAAAATCGCATGCATTCACTACAGGAGGCTTTTATTCATCCCCTGGAGCCGTGGGAAGCACGTTTTATTATGAATGCACTCGCTTTATTTGACGACTTGTGGACTGTTCAACTGCAACACCCGCTGACTGAATTTTTTATATAACTCCGACTGGATTCATCTGAAAGACGAAAGTCATATACACCTAAGATGCTTCGAGGGTAAGTAAAACACAGTCTAATTTTCTTTTTTGGGTGAACTAACCCTTTAAATATGTTGGTTTGTTGGATCAACTACACAATTTACCATTCACAGGGAGCATGATAGACAGGGGGTCTGACCAATCAGAATGTGAATATATTATGTGCCGCCGCTGCTATCCGCCATCTTGTCCAACAGCTACATCTGATCTCCATAGAAATCCATGTTAAAACAGGGTAAAAAACATCGACTGAATTGAAACTTTTTCAATATAACTAAACATAAAAATGTGTGTGGAGGGTTAAACTGTGCTGTTGTTGGCTGCCACAGTAACAGCAATACGCTAAGGAATTCCTTTAAAGGGGTCCTATTATGCTCTTTTACAAAGTCTTGATTTTGTTTTGGGGGTGTACTAGAACATGCTTTCATGCTTTGTGGTTAAAAAAACGCATAATTTTTTCACATAATTTACATGATTAAAATACCTTTCTCCCCAGCCTGGCACAAACGGCTCGATTAGTTCCGGCTTTGATGAAGGTCCGCCTTCCGAAAAACAAAATGTGTTGTGATTGGTTAGCTGTCCCAGTGCGTTGTGATTGGCGAACAGCTTAGACGGTGTTTCAGTACTGCCACGCCCCTTGCTCCGTCTTTCAACAAAAACTTTTGGGCGAATCCGGCACTGTACTCCCTCATGTTGTGGAAGCTATCCTCAGTAAAATGCGCAGCACACAATAGCATCTCTCTCTCTCTCTCTCTCTCTCTCTCTCTGTGTGTGTGTGTGTGTGTGTGTGTGTGTCACAGTACACAAACTGTCCTCAAGGTGCCTCTGTTGTGTCATGAATCCAATTTCAATCACAAATGTTTGTATAAAGCACTTTGTCTGAAAATAATTAGAATCAGAAGCTACTGGTTTGACAATGACAGTTCCTGTTCACTTTCTTTTCTCTACACTTTTTATTTTTGTGCTCAACTGCAACATAGCAATGTTCATAATCCATACAGAATGACATCTCAGACAATGGTCCTGATGTTATCATGTTACTCTCCTATCCAAGGCTCCCAATCATTGTATAAGGGCCATCTGGTGTTTTATTTTTAGGGCCATGATAATGAAACAATTTCCACCCACACATGGTGATGTCATAAATATAGAAAGTATCGGTCGTTAACCCACCATGGGGATATATTACTCAACTGACATCATTTAGAAGTGGTAAGGAATCTAGTTAGCTGTTCTGACGTTGCTTCCTGTCAATGGTATACTCAATATTATGTGTTCTGCTTTTATCAGTTGTAATCATTTAAAGGGGTCCTGTTATGCTCTTTTACAAAGTCTTGATTTTGTTTTGGGGTTGTACTAGAACATGCTCTCATGCTTGGTGGTTCGAAAAACGCATTATTTTTCACATAATTTACATTATTCAAATCCCTTGCTCCCCAGCCTGGCACAAACGGCTCGATTAGTTCCGGCTTTGATGAAGGTCCGCCTTCCGAAAAACAAAATGTGTTGTGATTGGTTAGCTGTCCCAGTGCGTTGTGACTGGCGAAAAGCTTAGACGGTGTCTCAAGTACTCAGTACACGCCCCTTGCGCCGCCTTTCAACAAAAGCTTTTTGGCGAATCCGGCACTGTACTCCCTCATGTTGTGTAAGCTGTCCTCAGTAAAATGCGCAGCACACAATAGCAAATTGGGATTATAATGCTCAGGAACAGAGTTAAAAAATAAATTGCAACCACTGTTTCCTGACATCATCCGCTTTCGGAAGCCCAAACAAAGACGTTGGGGCACGGAGGTGAAAAAAACAGC
>NW_015637545.1:86254-87291 GCF_001515625.1 Sinocyclocheilus rhinocerous | reverse complement strand
AAGAATTGTTCTAGACATGCCGAAAATTTTAAGCTACAGCACAGCAGCGCTTCTTTTTCATTTTCTCTGATGCACTAACTCTGCAGCAGCCCTTCTTCATCGTCTCGTCTGATGCACTCACTCAACCAAGTGTTCTAATCACAACCTCGCCCCTCCCCACCCCGCAGCCATTCGAATTTCTGTAGGCGGGAATTATTTAAATTATATTCCAATGAGCCGCTTTGTGATATCACAAAGCCCGGAAACCAACGCTGTAGTCCAAACGAGCCGTTCGTTGTAGTTCTTGAAAAGGGATTTTTTAAAAACAAAATATCTCCCTTTGGAGTGGACTTTGAGATTTGTAACTTTCTAGATCTTTTTTATGCCCAAACATACACACTACCCACTAGTGCTGTGTTCGCCCGGAAAACAAATGCTGTAGTCCAAACGAGCCGTTCGTTGTAGTTCTTGAAAAGGGATTTTTTAAAAACAAAATATCTCCCTTTGGAGTGGACTTTGAGATTTGTAACTTTCTAGATCTTTTTTATACCCAAACATACACACTACACACTGACTAAAATTAAAAAAGTGAAAAAGCATAATAGGACCCCTTTAAAGTACTTGTTTTGCATACCAGAAAATCTGTCCATGTCTGACGCTGTATGCATGGCTTGCAGCGCTTAAGTTAAAATAAAAATGTGAAATAATGAAATAATATGTTAAAATAATGTGTGCTCTTATCATTCTGTGGACAAAATCCTGTGAACTTCGCCCTGATCGGGAACTGAACTGAGGCGCTACAGTGATCTGACACGACACAGTAAAGAGCTAAACGAGACAAAATGGTATTGTTTGAATTTCTTTAAAAAATGACAAAATTTGAAAGCTGAGAGAGTCCTGAGACCTTGTTTCATACCAGAAGTAACCTACCCTGTCTTGTCTGTCGGCATGTTATCAGTTTCCTCTTCACTCTGTGATGTGTTTTTGACTGCGTGAGAACATGATGTGTAGTGGGAGAGCAGCTTTGTTTGTCGGCATTAGCAACAGTAACTAAGGGT
>NW_015637545.1:79022-84785 GCF_001515625.1 Sinocyclocheilus rhinocerous | reverse complement strand
TTTTTGGGGGGGGGGGGAATTCCTGTAGCTAATTTTACACAATGATTACAAAATTTGTCTAATTTTTTAAAAGGTTTTTAATCTAATGAATTTTCCTCATTAAACTAACTATTATTTATAAGCTTTTTTTTTCCTTCTGGGGCCTGAAATGGAGGAATTTTGTCAATATTGATAATTAAACAATATTTTGCTGAATGTCTTTTTGTGGCACCTTGGCTGGTTTAGGCCTGTCATGGATAAATAAAAATGACAATAAAACCACCAGTAGGTGGCAGCAAGTCCCTGTTTTAATAAATGATTTATTGAATCATTCAAATCAAATGATTTGATCAAAACGTTCACATTTTTTTTGGTTCAATTACAAACGAAACAAGTGAGTCCATCTGAATGGACCATTGAATCACTGGCTCACTCGATTCGTTCAAAAACTGATTTATTCAAGGAACAAAACACTGTGTTCCTATGCACTGAAAAAAAATTTATAGCACGTGTGCTCGCGCACTTGTGCTGATATTCAGAAAAGTACATTGCTTGTGCAATGAATATAAAAACAAAAACTCATACATGGGTATTTTCTTCTTTCATTGCTTGAATTATAAGGGCATTCTAACTGCATTCTAATAGGCTTAATTGTGCAGTGAATGCTTTTGGACTTTGAACAAGACGTGTGTTTGTTTGTTGCAAAGTTGGTGACATACTTGATAATGTCAGCTCTCATATCATCTCAGTCCCTCACAGTCACACATACAGTACAATAACATTATGTCAGAGGAATGTCTTTAAATTTTAATCAAGGAAAAGTCATACCTTCTGTTGTCTTCTTTTTAAAAAACTTCAAAAGTTGTGCATGAATTATTTTGCGTGAAAAATGTGGAAAACTTGCTTCAGCTGTGCGCTTCATACAGTACCAAGTTCTGATTGGCCAGTTGCCGTTATTTAGTTCTTGAATTATCAGAAGAGTATTTTAACATTTCATTTGCATGATAAGTTTTACATAATACACATTATTAATCTTAAAGGTGATGGTGGTTTTACTGAGGGGATGCTTTTTGTTATTTTTTTCGATCAGGTATATGCCAACCCCCGCATCCCCGCTCAATTCGAGCCCTGGGTATCGTTAAGATTTTAACGGTATTACTATTCCTACGATACTGCACATCAGTCCAATTATTTAATGGTATTCCTTTTTTCACAAATAAAGGGCCCATTAAATACCATGTTCTGGTACCCATCCCTTCTTACAAGAGAAGCAAATAAGGATCAGTTGCAACGCTACATGACAGTATATCTTGCATCTGCATTTTCTAAATACATCTTAAGTGGAATAATAATTAGTCATTTTAAAAACAACAGTGAAGAAAAATAAGAAAGCACAATAATAAAATGTTTTGACAGTTATTTGGGGAGGAACTCCATCTTTGATTTGATCAGAATTTTAGCTGAATCTTGAATACTTACTGTGATAGTTTTTTGTATGACTGAGTAGAGAAGATGAACGATTGAAATGCTTCCCACATGCAGTGCAGTGATACGGTTTCTCACCAGTGTGGATCCTCTCATGTCTTTTCAAATTTGATGAATGACTGAATCTCTTGTCACAGTGTGAACACTTGTAAGGTTTTTCTCCAGTGTGGATCCTCTCATGCTGTTTTAAACACTTCACTGAAGTAAAAGTCTTTTCACACTGAAAGCACACGTACTCTCTCACAGCAGTATGTATTTTCTGATGTTCTTTCAAAGTTGAAAAACGTGAAAAACTCTTTCCACACAAAGAACATGAATGTGGCTTCTCCTTTGTATGAACTCTTAGGTGTTTCTTCAGGTCTGAAGCCCACAAAAATGTTTTGCCACATTGATCACATGTGTACGGTTTCTCTCCAGTGTGGACGTTCATGTGTTTCTTAAGGTGTACCGATTGTGTGAAACTCTTCCCGCATTGATCACAAGAGTACGGTTTCTCTACAGTGTGGATCCTCTCATGTGAACTCTAAAATAAAAGCAAAAACAGTTCATTTGTCAGTAACTTGAAAAACAACCAACCAAACAAACAAAAACAGAAATGTGAAAGTACATAAAAGTCAACCCTGGTGTAACAGACCATTTCTATTCAAAATTGTGTTCCTTTTGATGCAATTTTATAAATTTTACCTCCCTGAAACTTTTATGAATGAGGTACATTGATTTTCAAAATATAATGTTTAAAATATTATAGACACAAATCACGTTTCTATAAGGAGAACTATTAAATATGTTTGATCAACTACACAATTATCTAACATACATTTTGTTGAAAAAAGTGTCCCTTATTATTTGCTGCTCTATCTATATTATTCAATCGCTCTAAAGATTGTTTCTGTTACAACAAACTAAATCTAAAACGGCAGCGGATGTGTTCTTGCTCTGCCCCTATTATCCAGGCTGCATCTATATATGCATATATATTTATTTAATTTAATCGTAGTACAGCACTGACTTTGTAGCATACGTTTGACTGAATTGTTTGCTTTTGTCTTTATTTCCTATTACACAAGTCTCTTATACTTCATACTTATACTTTTGGCTATTATTGTTCATTAAAACTGATAGGCTATTTAACAAAAAAGGTAGAGTTGTGCTTTATGTAATATTTCATTTTATTATTCATACAGTGAAGATAATCAGAGTATATGTGGACATATTGCCTAAACCACGTGTTAATAGGTTTTATATTTTTTAAATGAAAACGAAAAGAGGGTTGTGTTTTATAATTTGTTTTGTTACGGATACACACAGTGAAGAAAACGAAGAGGCAGTGGTGTTTGATGTCATTTCGTTTTATTGTAATGCGTGTATGTGTTGCATGAACCACAAGTTTGTGGCTATTAATATGTTTAAATGAAACAGAAAAGAGGCAGTGGTGTTTGATATCATATTTTGTTTCATTGTAATGTATATACATTCCCTGAACTACATTTCTGCAACTATTACTATGATTAAATGAAAACGAAAAGAGGCAGTGGTGTTTAATATCATATTTCGACTTACTGTAAATATACATATAATGAGGAGAAGCCAAGGCGAGCTGACTGACGTTATCAAGTACGCTGCTGTTCCATTTGCAGAATTACTGGACTTCCGTCCTCCCGACCCCAAGAGTTCACACTCCCGAGTCGAACTTGCAAAGTCCAAACTACCAAGCATGCAAGTCCGAACTTTGCGTACTTAGTATTGAAAAATGGCTAAAGTCCTTTTGAGACAAGTCATTTCACTCGGCTGCCATCTTTAAAACGCCTCCCAGGCATGCAAGTGCAGCTCCTATCTCTTTGCGAGCTGACTGACGTTATCAAGTACGCTGCTGTTCCATTTGCAGAATTACTGGACTTTCATCCTCCCGTCCCCAAGAGTTCACACTCCCGAGTCGAACTTGAAAAGTACAAACTACCAAGCAAGCAAGTCTGAACTTTGCGTACTTGGTATTGAAAAACCGTTAACGTCCCTTTAAGCGAAGTCTGTTCACTCGGCGGCCATCTTTAAAACGACTCAGCAGCTGTGCAGTGATGCGATGACTTTACTAATCAATGATTGGCTCTTTCATTTAGTAGGCGGGGCTTATTCGCCATATTGGGCGTTGTACTTTCTCCCATTCATAAGTATTAGGAGTGCACAGTCTAGTCTTTGATCTAAAGCGCCTCCTGGTGGCAGAGATTGAGTCTGTCTACACAGCAACATGTTTTTGTTGTTGCTCACTCTTTTTTTTTTCTGTTTTCTGCCACAACTCCGAGCACTGTTCATATACAGGTGCATCTCAATAAATTAGAATGTCATGGAAAAGTACAAACTGATCACCTCGATGCCACGCCGAATTGAGGCAGTAATTAATGCAAAAGGAGCCCCTACCAAGTATTGAGTGCATGTACAGTAAATGAACATACTTTCCAGAAGGCCAACAATTCACTAAAAATGTTTTTTTTTTTATTGGTCTTATGAAGTATTCTAATTTGTTTAGATAGTGAATTGGTGGGTTTTTGTTAAATGTGAGCCAAAATCATCACAATTAAAAGAACCAAAGACTTAAACTACTTCAGTCTGTGTGCATTTAATTTATTTAATACTCGAGTTTCACAATTTGAGTTGAATTACTGAAATAAATGAACTTTTCCACGACATTCTAATTTACTGAGATGCACCTGTACTTTGTTCTGGCTGAAGCACTTTTGTTTCAATCTATAAGAATAATCAGCCTGCTATAGTTTAAGTTAAATATATTAATATTAATAAGGTGAGACTGAGAGTCTTATGTTTATTTGACTGTGATTTCACATTTCTTGTTTGTATGAAGGCTAAATACAAATAAAAGGTGACCATTCATTTATTTTTGCCATTTGCTTTCTAAAATATTATATAGTTTTATAGGAGGTTTTATAGACTTGGCAAATTCCTTTTTCATAAGTTGTGGGTACAGACATCTGTTGTGGGCGTTCTTGGCAATTTTTCTGAGGATTTTTTTATTATTATTATTGTTTATATTGTGTCGGCAAAAATTAAGAAATATATTGTGATTGAAATTTTGGCCAAATCGTCCAGCCCTATTTTAAATAGTCTTAGACTTAGGCCATTTCTCAAACGGAAGGCTGCATTCTCTGGAGGTCGCATTTGTAGGCTGCATACGTTATAATGAAGATCTTGTTTTAGACTGGATAAAAAAGTTTGTCAAGACAAACTTTATGTTGGCTTGAGAAAGCCTAGCCTGAAAGTTTAAAGCAGTTGTAAAAGCCTGAAGTTTGAAAATTTAGATAGATTAGATAGATGTTGATAACATGTTTCTAGCATGATTAGCATTTTTTTAGTGTAATTAGCCTGTTACTAGCATATTGCTGGCATGATTAGCAATTTGCAAGTATGTCGCTAGCATGTTTCTAAATTGATTAGCATGTTACTAGAATGTTGCTATCAAGATTAGCAAGTGATTGGCATGCTGCTAGCATGACTAGCAAGTAACTAACATGTCGCTAACATTTTCTAGCATGATTAACATGTTACTAGCATGTTGCTAGCATGATTAGCAAGTGTCTAGCATGTCGCTAGCATGATTAGCAATTACTAGCATGCCACTAGCTCGTTTATAGCATGATTAGCAAGTGACTAGCATGTCGCTAGCATGTTTCTAGCATGATTAACATGCTACTAGCATATTGCTAGCATGATTAGCCAGTGACTAGCATTTCGCCAACATGATTAGCAAGTTACTAGCATGTCGATAGCACGTTTCTAGCATGATTAACATGTTACTAGCATGTTGCTAGCATGATTAGCAAGTGACTAACATGTCGCTACCATTTTTCTAGCATGATTAGCATGTTACTAGCATGCTACTAGCATGTTTGGTAGCATGATTAGCAAGTTACTAGCAATTCGCTAACATGTTTTTAGCATGATTAGCATGTTGTTAGGATGATTAGCAAGTTACTAGCATGTATGTATGTATATGTGTATATTACAGGGCTGTACGTTAACTTTTTTTTCACATAGCACTGGTGCTACAGAGGTTGAAAGTTTTGTAGCACAGGCCAAAAAGTTGTAGCACAAGTATAAAATGTCTGTTATCATGTCTGAAAACAAACACAAGTAATGGAGTTCATCACTTAAACAGGCACCGATGTTCCATACAGAGCACAAAAAATACAAACCATCACAAAAATTGTTTTAGACAAAGTTTTCTTAATTTGCTAAAAATGGAAGAGTGCAGAAACATAACACCTCTTACACCTTAACAAAATATAAAAT
>NW_015637545.1:74797-77084 GCF_001515625.1 Sinocyclocheilus rhinocerous | reverse complement strand
CTTCTAGGTTCAAAAAACTGTCGTCCATAAAATGTGTTGCACAAATTCGAACATCGGGGTTGTGCTGTTCTGTTGTAAATAAATCTTAACCAATGATTCCTAATTGGGTGATTCTCACGAAACCATTAAAACACCACGGCACTAATGATTTTAAATATAAAACATGTAATTTAGTAATATAAAAAAGCATCAGAAAAAAGACAATACCGTTCTCTACCTTGCACAATGTGTAATTTCAACTTGAGAATTAATTATTTTTCTATTTTACTGCATTTTCTGCTGAAATTCTCATTACCACAATGCGTCCGGCTGTGTTCAAATGCGTGTTATGTTGTAATTAAAACAAATTACCATAAAAATATTTAGAAAAAAAATAAATGGGTGTTCTACTAGATTATTTTAGATGACAGAAAAAATAATTCACTGAATATTCATGTATAATGATAATGAAAAAAAAAGTAGGAAAATTCCTCGACAGTGCCATTCATGAGAGGATTTAATAGTGTAACATGGAACTTCACAGAGGCATCCCATGGAAAGGGTGCTCCTGATGGAGTGGGTGGTGCCTTGAAAAACCTGGCTGACCGAATTGTGTCCTATGGTACCAGCATACCAGATGCCGACACTCTTTTTGAGCAGCTAAATCTTAATTAATCAGTAAGGCTCTTTAAAATTACGGAGGAAGATGTCAAAACAAGTTCCAAATTAATACCACCGGACCTGAAGTAGGGATGTGCGGGTCTAGTTGACTAGTCGACTAAACAGTACAGCTCCTACAAGTCGACACTGAAAACATTCAAATTACCATCGTTTTAACATTACATTTAAAACATTTTAAATAACAAGTTAAAATAAAACGTTTGAAAAATAATACATTATTTTTAAAAGTTTATCTGGGCGGAAACTACATTTTTACCTCAGACCTCACATGCGTTTTCTCGGTGTTCGGCCAATCACAATGCATTGGGTCAGCTGGCCAATCAGAGCAGTCTGCTCTGATTGGCCAATCACAATGCACTGGGTCAGTTGGCCAATCAGAGCAGACTGCGCTTGTCGGAGGAGGAGGGACTTTGTAGAAAATGAAGCGTTTGAGAGGCGGGGCATAGAGGACCTACAATAATGTACAGTATTTGAAAAATAATGTGTGTTTTGAACATTAAAGCATGTCAACATATTCTGTTACACCAAATACACAAAATAATGATCTTTAAAAAAGCATCATATGACCCCTTTAAAGCTGTAAATAAGAGATGGTTTAAAACTAAAGTAAAACTAGGTAATGAAATACTGTGTAAATATAAGTATGGATGGAACTAAAAAGAGAGTTATGTGGGTTCATTTAGGTAATTTCCTGAAAACTCTAAAAGAGAGAAGTTTAAGATTAAAAGATGTTAGTTATCTGTTATTTGATATTAGTATGTCTGTTTATATTTAATATCTTTAATATTTAATATCTGTAATTCAATCCAAAATTACCATTAATTTCTCTTTAAGCTGACATCGACAAAACCAGGCCTTATCTACACCAGAGAAGTGTCCTGCTTTTGTGATTTTGCCTGTGAATGTTTCAGTCCAAAGGAGTTTGACTTCCGAGACAATGTGGAGTAAGAAAAGGAGAACGCCGAGTCAGTTTTGGAAGTAGGAAAGTGGGTCCTTGTTCAATATGACGGAGAACTGTTCCCTGGCACCATCACGCAGGTATGAAGAAGTATTTGGTGCTATGGATGTGTTGTTGTTGATGAAAAATCCTTACATTTATTTATTTATTTGTGTATGTATTTGTTTATTTATTTATCTATTTTTACTCTCTAGATTGTAGATGGTCAGTATGAAGTTGACACAATGAGTTGTGCTGGACCAAACAAATTTTTCATTCCATCCATACGATATGAGGGAGAAAAGGTCTGGTACTACTTTGATGACATAAAGGTCATCATTCCAGAGCCACAACCTGCCACATCCTCAGCTCAACACTTCTGTGTGTTGCCTGAGATCTGGGCAAAGTACAAATGTGTGTAAAACACTGACACCAAACGATGTTCATTTGCATACTACCTCCAAGATGATCCCAACACAGTGAAGCAGAGGTGTCATGATTGTTAAGAATTAATATACATGTGACAAGTTCTGACAAATCAGAATGTGGTATTTGTCCTTGTTGGTCAGTTATTTTTTTAGTGCCATGGTAAAATGGTTAATGTTTTTTAGGTACACGTTGAAATGTTGCCCTGTTTATTCCTGTTTTAATGTTTTTCTTAAATTTTTATTTTTTGGCTTTTGTATTTTT
>NW_015637545.1:74275-74661 GCF_001515625.1 Sinocyclocheilus rhinocerous | reverse complement strand
TGTTAGGCTAACCGAGACTTGTCATTTGCACTTATATATTGTTGCTCTTTTGTTAGTTTTGACTGCTTTTATTGTCCTCATTTGTAAGTCGCTTTGGATAAAAGCGTCTGCTAAATGACTAAATAAATAAATGTTGATAGCATGATTAGCAAAGTAACTAGCATGTACGCTAGCATGTTTCTAACATGATTAGCATTTTGCTAGCATGATTAGCATGTAGCTAGGATAGATAGATAGATAGATAGATACCAAGTCGGTATCGGCAAATAATATCGGCAAAACGATATATCGGTCGGGTTCTAGTCATATCAGTCAGAAAAGCAGTTCTGGGCTTTTTTTTTTTTTTTAGCTAACTTAGTTGTTATTCTTGGCTGAATAACTCTAGA
>NW_015637545.1:64489-72871 GCF_001515625.1 Sinocyclocheilus rhinocerous | reverse complement strand
TTTTTTAGCTAACTTAGTTGTTATTCTTGGCTGAATAACTCTAGAAGCTTTAAAAAGCCCTTTAAAATTAAATATGTACACAGTTTGTATTAAATGAATGTATAGTCATATTTTTTAATTAGCATGTTTTTGTGTTTTGCTTTGGTACCGAAATTGGTACAGAGAACCGTGGATTTTCACTGGTATTGGTACTGAATACTGAAATTTTGGTACCATGACAACACTAATTCCGTCAATGTAAGTCTATGTGATTTTTATTATTTTTAATCTTCAGTTTTATGAAAACTATAAGTCGGATCAGTCTGAAAAGATATAGCAACCCAAGTCAGATCAGTCTGAAGAGCTGGGCTAAATTTGGTGGTTCTAGCATTCTCAAGCCAACCTAAATATTAACAGTTGTAAATTTGACCATTGTTCTTAGTTAAGCATAAATTGTTGTAATATGCTTATGACTCGCGAATATAATGCGCAGTAAACTGAAATAAACCAGGCTTGATGACGTATGCAGCCTGCAAATGCGACCTCCAGAGGATACAGCCTTCCGTTTGAGAAACGGCCTTAGTCTAGTCCAGAATTGAATAGGCTGATTTCCTGGAGGAAGACTAGAATTACTTCAGGATTAAATTGAGGCTTAAATTAAACCTACCAGGAAGCAGGTTTAACCTCAAATTAACATTGCGTTTCCAGTCTTTATGTATCAAAATTATTGGCACCCTTGGTAGATATGAACAAATAAGCCTGTGAAAATATATCTGCATTGTTAACAAGTTAGATTTTTTTATTCCAAAAAGTAAATTTTATTTACCTTTATTTATTTTCTGAAAGATCAAAAGGTAAAAATACAGGTTTATTTTCACAACCTTCTTTGATCATATTTTCTTAGGGTGCCAATATAATCCTGACCATCTCTCTCTCTCTCTCTATCTCTAAAACAGCTGCTTTATGTATAACATCATAAATAATAGTTTGCATGTTGCAAAACTGACAAAAACAGTGGAAGAATTTATGCAATAATTCATTACAAAGAGATTTCTAGTCATTCCTTTTTTTTATTTGACACCTGATGTGTTCGCTTTACTTTGCTTGCTTTAAAAAAAGTTATCTTCTTCAATAACATTGTGTGTGTTTTTTTTTATGCAGTATTTTTCCACTGCTATTGTTTTCTTTGGATTTGCTTCTCAGTTCCATTCAATTTTAAGCTTTTCTTTGTTCATGAATGAAGAATAAACACCAACCTCCTTGATCCTGTTTTATTCTGCAGGTTTCTGGTTCCTCGTGTTTTATTCTCCAGGTTTCTGGTTCCTCGTGTTTTATTCTCCAGGTTTCTGGTTCACTCGTGTTCTCCTCACTCTTCTCTTTAACAAACACCATCTTCACAGCAGCAGATCTCAGTTCAGATGATACTCCTCCAGATATCCCTACTTGCTTCAAAACTTAGTCACGACTGTGAGGATGAGAATATTACAGGTATTTACTGACCCGATTCAAAAACTGTACAGAAACAACATTTCTAACATATTGTATTAAAACAGCACCACAACAAAACAAAACAGAGACCGCGGTGAAACTAATCTTCTTCCTCTGAGGTTTAAATGGTGTTTGGCAAACAAACGCATGTGTTTAAGCGCCACCCGCTGGACTGGAGTGTGAAGCTGCGAGAGGAGGGAAATAATACGAGGAATAGTGTGTCTGTTCAGGTGCGCTGTTTTTTTTTCTTCTTTAAAAAAGTCGATCTGCACAAATAAATTTAAAAGGACTTAAAATTCTAGACTCGTATTTGATAAGCATCAACAGTCTTCGTGTGTGAGGATTAGAGGAGAAAAACGAGATAATTTATTAGTCTGATATTTCATTGAAAATCACACAAAGTTCCCTTACGAAAATTAACCATGTTTTTGTAGTAACCATGGTTTAACTATGTTTTTTGTAGTAAAACCATAGTAACTACAAAATAAACCATGGTTTTTCTACAGTATTTACAGCAACTACAGATTTAGTTATTTCTTACTCTTAAAAAATTAGGGCTTACACTGTCTGAATCCTTCCCTATCACCTACATTGAGCACTACGTGCCATTCGCCGTACACTGTGAACAACTGACCGATCTCAGCTGCAGCTTCAGCGTCTATTTATAGTGTAGGGGGTGGGCGCTTCGGATTCTAGAGAGCATTAGATTGGTCAGAAGATCTGATGAGAAGCTGAAGTACGAGGTGACGTCAAAAAAAATTGTTGATCCATTTTGGCGGAAGTGACGAACTACAAACAATGATATTACGCAGCACCAGTTCAATCGAGAGGATGTGGTGCTGGTCCTTCAAGAGTCAATCTCAATCTGTCCATCTATAAAGCCTATGATTCTTATTAAGAGGGGGGTCATATTTCAGGATGACCCCCCTATGCATAGCAGGATGTCATAGCAAAGTCTCTAAGAACCTGATACCTTGCACTTCTGGAGTCTCCAGAAGTAGGTTGCCGTTCTGGAAAATGGTGGCACTGGAGACTAAAATGGTTCCTGATGGATTCACACTAACCAATAATTCTTAATTCCTGATTTTTTTTTTGTGTGCAGTTAACATGCATCTTTTCTTGGCCTGTTTTTGTCGGACCCTGCTGAAATAATGAGCATTTTGCTGTCCAATGGTCACGCCTTAATTGTGCGATTTCTAGTATTGTGAAGTTTTTTACCATAAATTTTACAGAATTTTATTTACAGTGTACTGGACTATATGATAGACTTCATACTGACAACTGCCATATGCAGCATCAAAAGTTTTTGAAAAGAGGGGCATTACCTTCACCAAGTTAAAGAGTCGAGGATTCATCTGGCCTTCATCGGCCCCCATGAAGTGACTCGATGTAGAATAAATCAGCTTGCTTTAGGCCTGAAATATCTCATGTGAGTTGATATCATTTTAAACATTCTTAAAAGTACTTCTCATTTCTTGTGAATGTATTTTGTAGTATGTGTAAAACTTTTCCAATAAAATTTATTGATATTGTAATCAAGGTTGTTAATGCGACCTTGATGCACCCTATGGACTGGACACATCTGCCTGTGTTGGGCTTGTGTTCACAGGTTGTATAAAACTAGGCCTGCAACAACTAATTGATAATGAAAATAATATTCAATTTGATTAGTGCATCAAAACAAACAGACCGCTCATAATTCTGATGAAAATACACATTTTGCTAAAATAGTTTTAGTTAGAGACATTGTAGGTTTAAAAAACCTTTTTTACTTTTATTGATATTGTAATCAAGGTTGTTAATGCGACCTTGATGCACCCTATGGACTGGACACATCTGCCTGTGTTGGGCTTGTGTTCACAGGTTGTATAAAACTAGGCCTGCAACAACTAATCGATAATGAAAATAATATTCAACGAATTTGATTAGTGCATCAAAACAAACAGACCGCTCATAATTCTGATGAAAATACACATTTTGCTAAAATAGTTTTTGTTAGAGACATTAAGTGTAGGTTTAAAACCCTATACATGTAACACAAGTAATCATATTTATGAGAGCAGTAACAGTAAAGGCACTATTTTTGGAATCGTCCATTAATATAATATAATTACTCTGTTCAGATGAATGATTGTGTTTCTTCCTCGTATCTCGCACAAGTTAACATTTTGTGTTTATTGTTTTAAATTTTGTTTTAAAACAGCAAGCAATCTGTTGTTTTTAGGTTTTTAATGTAATGTTTGTATTTTAATGCTTATAATGTACAGCAGAGCCTACATAGTTACATTCATTAAAGTTGTTTTCAGAGGCAGGACGTGAAATTACATTGTTTAAAATAATGGATTAAAATTATTCTAATTAAAAAATAATGTTTTTTTTTTTTTTCATTTTTGTCATCCAATTAATAAAAAAATAATCTACGGATAAATTGATTATCAAAAAAATTGTTAGTTGCAGCCCTACATAAGGTATTGTAAAGGAGGTAGGCGGTATAATGCTGTGTATGTGCACTAAGTCATGTTTACAACATGCAATTAATTTCTATAGATATAATGCATTATTACAGTGAAATAATTTGCCATTTTTATTTAGTAAATTAGCAGAAAACAATCTCTACCACTGCAGTGCTTTATCACCATTTTTTTTTTATAAAGTTGTAGTTCATAGTTCTGAATCATTTTGTCATGTGAGAACAACTGCAACAGTTCATATTTTCTTTCAGATGATGTAACTGCTGTAATAAAGCCTGTATCATAGAATAGTAACTTGTCATTCTGTATTTATTTTGTAGATGTGTGTTGAATGTTTGTAGATGTTTGTTGAATGTTTGTAGATGTTTGTTGGCTTAAATGTAATTTGAGGTACTTTAGTAAAACCATGGTTAAACTATGGTAATACAATCATGTATTATAACCATGCTTCGCACCAAAAAACCATGGTTACTACAGTCATTGTTTACTACAGTTTTACTATAGTATTACTACAATATAACTGTAGCAAAACCATGGTATCAGAACCATGTTTTTTTTTAAACAATGGTTTGCACCAAAAAAAAACAGTTTTACTATAGTAAAACCATGGTAAATTTTTATAAGGGTTGCAGCATGTAAATATGGAAATTAAGATCAATGAAAACACATGATAATGATAAGATGTAGCCTTATGAAAAGATTAACTAAATCCAAAATATTAAACAGGTTTAGCATGAAAAACTACATCCTTGGGTTATGTGCCCATCTGGAACTCCAACAGTTGAATAATGTGAATCCACAAAATAAGATATTTTGAAGATGTTTCTGAAAAGCTGCTTTTGAGGATATAAATAATACAATATATTATTAAATAAAATTATAATAAAATTGCTATTGCATTTTGCAGTGTCTAACATCTTATTCTGTGGCAAAGAGAATATTTACTAAAGAGGATTTTGCTTGATCTCCTCCAATTTTACAAGAAGCTGTGAGACCCAATTCAGAGCCATAACTTTATTGTGATAAAGTAATTTTTATTTGGTGCTGAAGAAATGGCTACAAGAAGAAGATGGACCCGCCCTCCCCCTCACGCTCCCAAAACTCAGTTAGTGAGAGAATCGTGCCAAAATTGTAAGCGCTTCAAAAGTCAAATATATAATAAATGCATTTGATTGGTAAACCAAATTCAGACTTTACGTTTCAATCTCAAGTGGTAATGCATGGAATTTACGGAAAAGCTCAACTAAATAACAGCGCTAATAAGTGGGGGGCGTGGTGGCTTTGGCGATCGACGCTCCAGTCAATCTACTCCACAGCCAATCACGGGCCCCCTCCTTGCTCGGGCCCCGGGGCTTCAGCCCCGCCTAGCCCAATGGTTAAAACGGCCCTGCACCAGACTCATCAGAAAGAACTTCATATTGCATCAGGACAATGACCCAAAACACCCTGCTAGTACTAGGGCAAATAAATGGAAGGTCTTAGATTGCCCAAGTCAATCTCCAGATTTAAATCCAACTGAACATAAATTTCACCAGCTGAAGAGGAGACTAAATGAAGGAATGTCTCAAAACACGCAACAGTTGTAATTGGCCGTATTAAAGGCTTGGGAAAAGCATTTCAAAGGATGAGACCAAGAGTCTGGTGATGTTTATTGGTCACAGATTCAATGCTGTGATTGCATGCAAGGGATTTGCAACTAAATATTAGCTTTTTAACTTTTACATTTGCTTTAAGTTCAACTGTCCTAATACTGATGCTTACATCAGATAGGGTAAGGGTGGGTGATGTGATATGATATATGTTATATCATAATATGAGTAATTTTATTTAACAATAAATAAAATACTTGCAATACTGGCAAAATGCGAGATGGGCACATAAAAGTGGACACAAAATCATTTGATTTTAAATAACTATGCTTAAAAATGTGTGCAAACAATTCATGACCATGATGCACAGCAAAGTGACTTGAGCGCATAACTGCTATAAAGACAATAGCCCAAAATCTCTACTGGTTGACCAATTTTTACTGGTTAATCGTGTCTTCAGGTATATCGTCCAGCCATATCTGATATGCATAAGTGTCCTAATTCCAATTCTGTAAAGTTTGGTGTTTACTGTTTATTGTTAAAAGTAATGGCAAAAATCAAAATATTGTAAACTATATTAAGAAAAAAAAAATCTAAATACCACTATAACCAGTAGATGGCAGCAGAGGAGCACTTATTGGCTTATTAGTCATTCATTTCTACTTTGTGCTTTATATATTGAAATTCTAAAATCACTATTATAAAATATCAAATCATCCAGAAATAAAAAAAAAACACTTTTTTGTGTATGTAGTAAAAAAATCACAAAACACCAAACTTTTCTTCACTTTGTTGGTCAGTTCTGTATAATACTATAGAAGAATATTGTATACGAATTGTATTGTATTATTCTTATTGTATAAGAATACTATATCCTGGACAGCAACCAATCTGGCTTCAGAAGTGGACATTCGACCGAGACTGCCTTGCTCTCAGTTGTTGAAGCCCTAAGACTGGCAAGAGCGGCTTCCAAATCTTCTATACTTATCTTGCTAGATATGTGCGCTGCTTTTGATATGGTGAACCACCAGATTCTCCTGTCAACCATATTGGAAAATGGCATCTCAGGAACCGAACGCCAGTGGTTTGAATCTTACCTCTCAGATAGGTCCTTCAAGGTATCTTGGAGAGGTGAGGTGTCCAAGTCGTAACATCTAACTGCTGGGGTGCCTCAGGGCTCAGTTCTTGGACCACTTCTCTTCTCTGTCTACATGGCATCACTAGGTTCTGTCCTTCAGAAACATGGCTTTTGAATGCAATATCAACACCCATTCAACAAGACATTCAGGATCAATCAGCAGATCATCTTACTTTATTCTGAGTGTTTTCTGTTTGAAACTGACTATAAGAGTCAGGATGTGATAAAAGCCTATAAAACTGCTCTAAAGAAAGACACTGTTATTTCTTACAATATGCATGGATAGAATCCAAACATCGAAACAATCACACAAATGAACACACAAAAGCACTCAAAATCGCTCAGGTCTGAATGAATTCATCATATTTTCCTCACATGCTCGCTGCTACTGCACTAAATGTTGATAGTTGTGTAAATTTGAGAAATACCGTGATCTGCTCACCTCTCCTCAGAAGACTCTGCTGTTGGTTATTTTTGGCGGGGTTTATCTGCATTTGAATAAAGATCTGGCACCACCTGCTGGACGCTCCGTGGATTTTCATTCACCTGAGACTTTACCTCTTTATTGTTTTACTTCTATTTTTCTTTTACCTTTCTTTATTGTAGCTACATTATATTTGCACAAACGTAGCACCAAATCTTGGGCAGATTATGCTTAATTGTTAAAATTGAAATGCAGAACTTCTAACCCCTTATTGTAATGAGTAATGACCGTGGGAAATTTCAAATCTATTCATAAATGTGAATATAAATATTAATGAAGTCTGACACAAGAAAACGTTAAATATTGCTGGTGCTCTTTATTTTTTAATAGTTTCATGATCATTGTCAGTTTCTGTAGCCTACATGTAAAACTGTACATTTTTAATAATCTAATTATTTTACTGCATTTACTGTAGTTAGTAGAAAACCAAACTATATTAACATTCATATGGACATGTTAGGCAATGGTGTTGTTTATAGGTATTTACCTGAGTGTTATCGTTTTTGTATTATTGATGTTTTATCCATTTCACATTGTGAGAAATAACAGTATTGTCTTTCATTCGAACACATAGGCTTTTATCATATACCCTGACTCAAACAATCAGTTTCTAACAGCAAACACTCAGAATAAAGTGAGATGATCTGCTGATGATCCTGAATGTCTTGTTGAATGAGTGTTGATAGCTTGACCAGCCTGGCTAGGCTGGGAGAACAGCTAAAACCAGCTACTTCCAGTACTTTAATTCAGCTGTTTTTTTCAGCAGGGTTTGTACACTTTTTGCACTCTTTGCACTTGTTTTTATGGCCTCTGATGAAGCATTGAATAAAATATTTTTTTGAGGAGGTGTAAGCCCGGCTAACCTTGTGCGGATCTTAATTTCTGCTAGCTCTATGTTTTTTTTTTTTTGATCTAGGCACTGGACTAAGTAATCAAGTGGTCAAGTGCAAAGACTGCAAGTGTGGGTATTTGAACAAAGCCATAGAAAGCTGTGCGGACGCGACTGTGCACGAGACAGAACGGTACGCGGAAGGTGAAGTATACCTGGGCCTTAAAGGGGTCATATGATGATGCTAAAAAGAACATTATTTTGTGTATTTGGTGTAATGAAATGTGTTTATGCGGTTTAAGGTTCAAAAAACACATTTTCCACATACTGTACATTATTGTTTCTCCTCTATGCCCCACCTTTCTGAAACACGTCGATTTTTACAAAGCTCAACGGTCTGAAAA
>NW_015637545.1:61131-63863 GCF_001515625.1 Sinocyclocheilus rhinocerous | reverse complement strand
GCGTAAACATAAAACCATGTCTGGATTTGTGATCGGAGAAATGACAAACAACAAGCGTTACTCTACACTGCTCAGAACTCGCGTTTGAATCGTCAGTGGCACATTTTTTAAATATGAAAACGTACTTACAGACTGTGAGTCAGAACAGCCGGCATTGTAGTCTACTCTTCCAGGATCAGGAAACAGTCCTCCATAAAATGCGCTGCACACATCTGAATATTTGGGTTGAACTGTTCGGGAACAGTGTTGTAAACAGAACTTAACCACTGATTTCTAGTCGTGTTCTCTTTTGGAAAGTAGTTTCGATTTCACAACGAAACACAAAGAGTCACACATGGCGGGCTTCAGTGAGGAACGGCCGGCGGATTTGACGAAGGAGCATCCGGCGGGCTTGCGGCTACCACATGTGACGAGCCCGGGCTGGACTCCGCTTCGTCCAGGGTGAAAGCCGATCCGGCGATCCACAGCGCAAAGTTGTTGTATTTCCTATGTCTGCATTTGTGATCGGAGAAATGACAAACTACAAGTGCTACTCTACACTGCTCAAAACTCGCGTTTGAATCATCAGTGGCAAATCCTTTAAATGAAAACGTACTTATGTGAGTCAGAACTGCCGGCATTTTAGTCTAACGTTACTCTCCCAGGATCAGTAAACCGTCCTCCATAAAATGTGCTGCACACATCTGAATATTTGGGTTGAAGTGTTCTGGAACAGTGTTGTAAATACAACTTAAGCACTGATTTCTAGTCGTGTCCTCTTTTGGAAGGCCAAACAAAGTAGTTTCGCTTTCACAACAAAACACACGGCGTGCTAGAGTGAGGAACGGCCGGCGGGCTTGCGGCAACCACATGTGACGACCCCGGGCTGGACTCCGCTTCGTCCACGGTGAAAGCCGATCCGGCGATCCACAGCACGAAATTTATGTATTTCCTCAGCGACCGGCACAGATCAGCTCTAGGCATGACGAAGTGGATATCGTCCTCTCTTGGAAGGCCAAACAAAGTAGTTTCGCTTTCACAACGAAACACACAGTGTCTTCACGACATGGCTGCCGGTGGCAGCAACAATACTACAGCAAGAATAAAAAATCCTTCTTTCTTTGCGTGAACATTTGGGCGGTGTTATGCAAATCTTCCCACACAGTCGCATAGACATGTGGGGGCGTGTTTAAACGAGGCGTTTTAGGAGGGCGTGGACCAGTCTTAACTTTTATAAAGAGTATCTCTTTGGATTTGAGACTTTAGTCTTTGCAACTTTAGGGATCTTATCTATGCACGAACACCTTGTAACACTCCAAAGAGAAAGGAAAATTTGAAATGGCATCATATGACCCCTTTAAGCCAGTATTAGGCTATAGTTCAATTAGGAAATTTAAGTAATTTTTAAAAACATGCCTTAGAAAAAAACATTCCTGGTGTGCATCTTGAGACAAAACAAGTGCACTGACATATTTTAAGATCTATCAGTACAAGTTTCTTTCAGTTGAAACAGCTCAGACTTACATTTTAGTCTGGGACTAAGCCTTGTCTGTGAAACCGAGGTATATGTAACAAATAAGTTACAATATTGATGTTGTAATACTGGTAGTACTAATATAACAATTTTATTATATATTTTACAAAAAAGTAACAATTTTGAAATACGTTGATGGTTGTATTTTTTATTTTTTTATCACAGTATTCCTATCAATGTTGTATAAATGTTTTTTTTATGCATAATAGTAACCCTAGAATGTGATCAAACAGTTTAAAATAGCTGGGCTAAGTTAAATAATAGTTTTTATGACTGCAGAAAATTAGTTAATTCAGTACACTCATTATTCCACCGGTCACAATTGTGACCGACCATAAAACACAATTTTTCACACTTAAAAAAAAAAAAAATTTTTTATATATATTATTATATTAAAAAATATTATTTCAAAGGGTTACTAATGACACATTATTTGGATATTTTCATGTCTGGGAAAAATTTGGGAATAAATGGGATATTATCGCATACACAAATGGTTGGAAAGATACAATTATCTTGATAACTTTTATGTAGCAATAATAAATTGTAAGTGTTTTTTCTTAATTTCTCTAGTACCAAAAGCAGAACCGATGACATCAGAGCTTATCAATACTACAGTCTTTTGTAATTTAGCCCCAGAGGTCATTTAATACCGGGTTCAGGTACCATCCCTACTTACAGAAACACAGAAGGATCAGTTGCAAAGCTACATGACAGTATATCTTGCATCTGCGTTTTTCTAAACACATTATAAGTGGAAGAATAACTATTTATTTTAAAAACAACAATGAAGATCAGATTAAAAATAATTCTCAGTCTCTCTTAAAAGTGTTACAGTCTCTTTTCCAGCTTCCTGAACAAGAACGGTTTGTAAAAAGCTTCTACTTTCCTTCATGAAAGCGTAAGCAAACTAAAAGTGACAATTATTCAATTATGACATAAGAAAATTGAACATAATATGAAACTCCCAAGAAAACATACTGATATCATTTATATCATGAAGCAAACTGATATACAAGAATAAAACTTTTGGACATTGTTCTTTGGGGAGGAACTTCATCTTTGAGTTGATCTGAATTTCACAGTTGAATCTGCTGGTTTTGAAGATGAAGATGAACTTTATTCACTGTGAAAACTTTAGATAATGTTTCTTAGTCATGTCACTTGTAATGACAGATTTATCCAGATTATATTTTATTGCTTGATGCATTATTGTGTC
>NW_015637545.1:49581-51034 GCF_001515625.1 Sinocyclocheilus rhinocerous | reverse complement strand
TGAATCTGCTGGTTTTGAAGATGAAGATGAACTTTATTCACTGTGAAAACTTTAGATAATGTTTCTTAGTCATGTCACTTGTAATGACAGATTTATCCAGATTATATTTTATTGCTTGATGCATTATTGTGTCACATGTGATGATGACGCAGCATCAGATATGAAAGTGCTGGATCTGAAGATGATCTACTTACTGTGATTGTTTTTTGTATGTCTGTGTAGAGCAGATGAATTATTGAAACACTTCCCACATGCAGTGCAGTGATACGGTTTCTCTCCAGTGTGGATCCTCTCGTGTGTTTTCAGAGTTCCTGACTGATTGAATGTCTTGTTACTAGGGATGTAACAATTAACCGCGAGCCAGTTGAAAATCGATTCAAATAGCCTTGATGCTGGCATGGCGTTACAAATCTACAAATCACCCTTAATGTAGTAGTTTTTGATTATCCACATGGAAAACCTAAAAAGTAAACAATTATGTTTGAAAATACTCTGAAAATAAGCAACTAGAGAATACACAGTGACAGCCCTGTATTTATAGTTCTGTTGATATGACTATTGAGATATCTAGTAGGGATGTAACGATTAACCGCGAGCCGGTTGAAAATCGATTTAAATATGTGACGATTCAAATCGTTTGAGATGCTAAACAAATCGCGATTCATTTAGGTGTAGGAGTTTATATGATTGCATGTCTGAGGGGAACTTACTGTCTTTAGAAAAGTTTAGATTGTATTTTTTCTTTTCATCTTACCTCTGTATAATGCATATTAAAGTTCATAAGTGCAGCACTGCTTTGTTTACAGCGGAAACCAAGGAAACGCTTTAAGCACCACCTGGCAAAATATCACACTCTTCTATCTTAAACTTCAGGCTAAACTACTGTTACCTGCTACTACAATACAGACTATTATTGAGGGATATCAAGATGTCCATGAGATCAGTCTAACAAATTTGCTTAATAACTTAAGTGACAAACTAACTGTCCTTGGAGTCCCAGAGGCCACAATCAATAACATTATGGTGGAACTCAGAAATAAGACCTCCTCGCTGCCTGTAACAGTGGGCCTTTGAGCACAGACCAGAAAAGAAAGACTGCTTTTAAAATATATTTTAATTACGTTGTGCCTGTACCTCTGTTCTTAGGTAATGATGTAAAGGTAGGGAATCATCTGTCCAGTATCAGAATCAGAATCAGAATGAGCTTTATTGCCAGGTATGTTTTCACATACGAGGAATTTGTTTTCATGACAGAAGCTTCCGCAGTGCAGCAGAATGACAGCGACAGAACAAAAACACAGATAATAAAAGAATAAAAAAATAAAAAATAGAACAAGTAAATAAGGAATAACAATATATAAATTGACAATTGTATGTGCAGGTATATTACAATAGACATTTAATATTTCTACTTTAAAATGTTATATTTAAACTTAACATTTATGCACAATCC
>NW_015637545.1:36380-49044 GCF_001515625.1 Sinocyclocheilus rhinocerous | reverse complement strand
TTTTTCACAATGGAGTCAATGTGAGTGTCCCACTTTAGGTCCTGAGAGATTGTGGTGCCCAGGAACCTGAATGACTCCACTGCAGTCACAGTGCTGTCCATGATGGTGAGTGGGGGGAGTGCAGGGAGGTTTATCCTGAAGTCCACGGTCATCTCCACTGTTTTGAGCGTGTTGAGCTCCAGATTGTTGAGACTGCACCAGACAGCCAGCTCTTTAACCTCCTGTCTGTAGGCAGACTCGTTGCCGTCCTGAATGAGGCCGATGAGTGTGGTGTTGTCTGCAAACTTCAGGAGCTTGACAGAAGGATCTTTAGATGTGCAGTCGTTGGTGTACAGGGAGAAGAGCAGTATGTACCTTTTCAAGAAACATTGGCTACACTTTTTAAAAGCAAGTCTATTCAAGAACAGTATGCAGCAACACGTTCCCAGCCATCATCAGAGGGTCTTTTCCAGGACATTAATGATGGGAAGGGAGCTCAGTGCAACCCTTTACTTAAAATTGAGCCATCCTCGCTTGGTCTGATACTCTATCAGGATGCGTTCGAAGTTGTCAATCCTCTTGGCTCTTCAAGAAAGAAACATAAGATTGTAGCAGTTTATCTAACTCTGACAGATATTTTGCCTCATAACAGATCCACCACAGATCAAATGCAACTTGTTCTCTTGTGCAACAAGCAGGCCTTTAAATATTTTGGGATAGACAAGGTATTTGAGCCTCTCATAAAAGACCTGAAAGCTCTTGAGGAGACTGGTATTGTGATAGGTGATGGGCAAATTGTCAAAGGTCAACTGTGTGCCATCTCAGGTGACAATTTAGGGTCTCACAGTGTCGGCGGTTTTGTTGAGAACTTCAGTAAGAGCCATTACTTCTGCAGATACTGTGATGTAGAAAGAGCTACTTTTCAGAACTCTCCACTATTGTGTGGCAACACACGAACAGAACAGTCCTATCAGAATCATCTGCATGAATTAGGCACCAGTGGCAGAAATTCTGAGTGCAGCATTACATCAGACTCTCTTTTTAAGCAACTATCCTTCTTTCATGTTTGCCAGCCTGGGTTGCCCCCATGTCTTGGGCATGACCTGTTTGAAGGCATTGTTTCGAGTGACCTTGCTTTGTTTATTGGTTATTTAGTTAAGGATAAACATTTTAGTTATCTACATCTCAACAGGTGCATAGATCAGTTCAAGTATCAGGGGAATGATGCCCACGACAAACCAGCTGATGTTTCACCAGGTAACAATAAACTTACTGGACATGCAGCCCAGAACTGGTGTTTCCTTCGTTTGCTACCCCTCCTGGTTGGAGATAGGATTAAGAATCCATGTGACAATGCTGTTTGGCAACTTGTGCTGCAGCTTAAAGAAATTGTAGAACTCATTTGTGCACCAGCAATCACAACAGATCAGATCACTGATCTTAAAATACTTATTGAGGACTACATATACTTTCGAAGACAGCTCTTTCCTGATCAGCCCCTGAAGCCCAAACACCACTATCTGCTTCATTATCCACAGCTCATTACCGAGTCTGGCCCCCTAATTCGCCTTTGGACTCTCAGGTTTGAGAGTAAGTGCACAATTTTTAAAAACATCTGCAAGACAGTTGTCGAGCGACACCAGCTCTTCCAAGCCTATTTGAATGCAGGCGAAATGTTCCAGCCAAGTGTGTTATTTGATAAGGGCACAGCATTTTACGTAAATGACTACAGTGACAAAATCAGAGAGACTGTGGTTGGTTTGAATTTGGAATTTATAGATACAGTAGCATATCATGCGGTGACAGTGAAGGGCACTTCATACAAAAATGGCATGTATATCTTGTTGGGGAAAACTGAAGAAGAATTGGAGGTTGGCAAGATAGAGCTGGTCATCGTTCACCATGGCTCTGTGTCCTTCATCTCAGAAAAATAGTTGTTTGTGAAGTTGAGCGACATTGGGGTCTATTGCGTATTAGGGACAGCCCAAGAGCAGTTTGTTTGTGTGAGGCATGAGGATCTGCTTGATTATTATCCTTTGCCAGCCTATGAGATGTGTGATATGCCAATAATCTCTCTCCATCACTCGTTTGCAGAAACATACTAATACAATGACTGTTGCATCAGAGGAGATCAGCAAGGCTTTCCTGGCTGCTCTTCCATGGCTCCCCCCAGATACCTTGGCATCCTTGATGACAGGCCTGGAGTGCCTTGGTGTGCAGAGCAGGGAGGACATCTGCTATTTGAAGGAAGATGATCTTCTGATCTACCTCCATCCAATCCATTGCAGAAGGATCATTTGTGCCTTTACACCAAAAGGTAATGGTTCTTTTAATATCTCCCAGTAGAGGGAGATTCAGTTACACTTAAAGAACAAAAGGTGGTAAAACAAAAGACAAGTGGTCACTGCTTAAAGTAAGTTATGTTACCAATTCAATGATATTTTGTGGGAGAGGGACATGTCTATTGACATGAGAGTGAAGTCCAGCCAATCTTTGAGGATATTCTCTCCATTCTATGTAAATAATTGCATTTAATTTTTATATTCCATCTTTAGGGTTGTCTTTTAAATACTTTTCATTTGTTTTGCGAGCTTTTTCTAGCTAGAAATAGCATAATGTAGCTACCATTCAAGTATATAATTCATACTCAGAAAGTAGAACTGAAATGACATTTATTACAAGATGATTAGTTAAAACAAAATGCACCTGCAGACTGTTTTTCCAGTCATGTATTTAGTCATTGAGAATTTGTAGAAAATAATGTGAAAATTTCTTCCCTCGTCTAGTTCTCGTGAACCCAATCTCGTGTCTCGTCTCGTCTCTTGAGTTAAGTGTCAGCGTTAATGATAATCAAACAACAAAAGACGAGGAGAAAATCACTCCCTGCTCTTGACAGAATAGCATTTGTAGCTTTTATAAGAATTTATATAGTGAAAATTGTGCCCTACCATCACATTCACATCAATGCAACAAATAAATAAATTACTAATAGAGCACTGAAATGTTTATAAAAACACATATTTCTTCATTGATCTAGTCACTTGATTCTGCTCTCAAAATGCACCAGATTTATGCATTTAAATTTAAAATGAACAACATTTTCTTACGGGGGGCATACCCCTGGAACCGCCTAGAGCAGGGGTGCCCAAACTCGGTCCTGGAGGGCCGGTGTCCTGCCGAGTTTAGCTCCAACTTGCCTCAACACACCTGGTGGGAAGTTTTTAGTATGCCTAGTAAGAGCTTGATTAGCTGGTTCAGGTGTGTCTAATTGGGGTTGGAGCTAAACTCTGCAGGACACCGGCCCTCCAGGACTGAGTCTGGGCACCCCTTTGCCTCAACACACCTGGTGGCAAGTTTTTAGTATGCCTAGTAAGAGCTTGATTAGCTGGTTCAGGTGTGTCTAATTGGGGTTGGAGCTAAACTCTGCAGGACACCGGCCCTCCAGGACTGAGTCTGGGCACCCCTGGCCTAGAGGAACCAATGTGCACCCATCACAGTCTCACAAAATCCTGTGGGGACACTGGGAATGTAGAGAAAACACTGTAGGATTGGCTGTTTCAATGTGTGTGTGTATGCCAGTTCACCTTACTATTAGCATGTGGACCATGTATGGCCCTAAATACATTTCTCCAGTAAAGCAATGATTAAAGGTGGGCCTCACACATATGGCGCTTTTCCACTGCGTGGTACGACTCGGCTCGGTACGGCTCAGTACGGCACGGCACGGTTTGCGTTTCCACTGCAGTTCAGTACCGCTTTAGAGTGGGCGGGATTATTCACATGTCGTTATAGTTGCGCCGCCTCTACTACCACGACTTCTAAAAAAACCTTTTTCATTCCGCGTTGCCCCATCAAGCTCTCGCTGGATCCGCTCCTCTGCTATCAATGAGAGGAACGTTTGTTCTTCCGCAACAGACAACAAAACTTTTTGGTTGTTAAAAAAAAGGTGCGCTCGTTCAAAACAGTTGCGTTCGATCCTTCGCTGGCTGTGCTGATTTAAATCTAGCGGTTCTGTTGTGTTTGTGTCGCAAGTTCAGTGACGCAGGTATTGACGATTCTCTCCGGCCAATCAGTGATCAGCAGAGTTTACACGTCACGTTTTGGTAACGGTACGGTTCACTTGGAACCCCAACCGAAGTGGTACTAAAAGAAGTACCAGGTACTGTACCCAGTGGAAACCCCGCCAAAAGTGAACCGTACCGAGCCGTACCGTGCCGTACCATGCAGTGGAAAAGCGCCAATAGAGCAGCCTAGGGGCCCCTGACCACCTTAATCAGGTGTTTGTACTATCTTTTCTTAGTGATTGAATTTAATTCACAATGTCCTAAGATTATTTTGCTAAACTTTTATCGTTATAATAAAAAATCTGATAATGAAGCACTATTAGATTGCATTGAAGGAAAGTTACTGTATTGGCTAGATAAATATCCTGATGCCTTAGCAGTTATGGGAGGTGACTTTAAGGGGCCATTCACACAGAACGCATTTTTTCCCTTCCAATGCGGTACTTTTCCATTTTTTTTCTATGTAAACACGCGCTTGACGGACGTGCATGACCGTTACGCTTGCGTCTTTTGCAGCGCCTCACACAAATGAGCACCGCGTTTTTTAAGACGCCGTGTCAAGAAATAATTTCAACTTTTACACGCAGCGCCGCTCATCAATGTCAGTTCCAAAGCAGTGGACCAATCAGAAGAACTTGGAGGTGGGGCAAGCGTTGCGAGCTTCTGTTTACATTAGCAAGTTGGCATGACAACTGTTTTATTTGACAGCAACATGGCGGAGGAGACATTCTGCGCTGTACTTTTTAAACCATTCCTGAGCGCTGCATCTCGCATTTTTAGATGCAAAGACGCGTTCTGTGTGAATGGCCCCTAACACTGTACTTGACAACTCACTTGATAGACAGCCTCCTCGATTGTCTTCTACGGGAAATTATTTAAAAGCATTTATAAAACGCTTTAAACTTGTGGACACATGGAGAAAAAAAATCCTTCTACAATATCATATATATGGCAAGATAAATTAGGCTCTTTTCAGTCCCGTATTGATTTTTGGTTAGTTTCCAAACAACTTTTTGACAATTCATCAATGGACCCCTCTCAATTAACATAAAGCTATATATTTTAATCTGTCTCTTACTCAGGATTATAATTATAGAGCATCATTCTGGAAACTGAATAATCTGAAGCATGATTTTGTTAGTCTTGGTCTAGAAACTAATTTCAGAGTATACAGATAAAGCTATGAAAGAGAATCAGTTTAGCCTTTATTGGGAACTGTTTAAATTTGAGGCGGGAACATTTCTTAGAAGATATGCTAGTAATTTAGCTAAATAAAAAAAGAAGAAATCTGAAGAAAATTATTTAGATTTCAAAAATAACATTTCTTTCTCAAAAACCCATAGAAACATTATCTGCTCAATAAAATGTGGAACTGTCTAATTTGCAAAATAAGTTATTTAGATTAGCACATAGACCAAGCCTCTTCTCGTTGATTAACCATTAGTCGACTATTGGGGGCAGTCCTAGTTTATCTTACATCCGCACTTGGTAAACACATCAAAAGTTATAGAGTTACTAGATATTCTAAGAACAATGTTGAAGAACAAGTTAAAATAAACATCAGAGACATGTCTCTCTTAAAAGGGTTCCAGCCTCTTCTTCAGCTTCCTGAAGTACATGTGAGCACAAGAACATTTTGTACATGTGGAAACAAAAGATAAAAAGAGAGTAAAAGAATGTCTAAAAGAGAGTAAAATGAACAAAGAGTGACACATATGCGTTACCAGAAATTTGAGGGAAAAAATTTACAATACTGTATCCTATAATATTTATATTATAAAGCTGATGATTAATAGTACTAAAACTTTTTAGATATTGTTCTTCTGGGAGGAACTTTGTGTTAATATCAATCTCACACTTGAAAAACCTTGTCATGAAAATGAAATTAGTTTACTTAAAAAAATTTTGGATGATTTTTTGGTAACTTGTTTTGGCTAATTAGGACAGGATTTTGTGGAAGAAACAACTTTTACTGTTTAACATATTGTGTTACGTTTGGTGAGGATGATGCAACGTTACACTTGAAAGTTCTGGATCTGTCCAGGAACAGGAATGATTTCATACATTATGAGTGTGTAGAAAAGCTAATTTATACACGTGTAAGGCTTCCCCTTCTGGTGCTTCTTTCTTTCTCCAGAATGAGTACACAGATGTACACTGAACAAAATTATAAATGCAACACTTTTGTTTTTGCCCCGTGGAGGTCCTGGGCTGGTGTGGTTACATGTGGTCTGCGGTTGTGAGGCCGGTTGGATGTACTGCTAAATTCTCTGAAACGCCTTTGGAGATGGCTTATGGTAGAGAAATGAACATTCAATTCATGGGCAACAGCTCTGGTGGACATTCCTGCAGTCAGTATGCCAATTGCACGCTCCCTCAAAACTTGTGACATCTGTGGCATTGTGCTGTGTGATAAAGCTGCACATTTTAGAGTGGCCTTTTATTGTGGCCAGCCTAAGGCACACCTGTGCAATAATCATGCTGTCTAATCAGCATCTTGATATGCCACACCTGTGAGGTGGATGGATTATCTCGGCAAAGGAGAAGTGCTCACTAACACAGATTTAGACAGATTTGTGAACAATATTTGAGAGAAATAGGCAGGGCTTAATTTGAGTCGGATCCTGCCGTAACAGGATCCGGGCCCTCTCAGGTTTTGACTGTCTGTGTTCCGGTATTTGTTTGCGCGGATCCACCACCTCACGTGGTATAAAAACAACAACACAAAACACAATATGTTACATATATATAATAAATTATACATATACGTATATATACAATATAACATGCACATTTTTAAGTACATTTCACGTTATTTATTAGTTTATATGTTTTTATTAAGTGAGATTCAGACGTGAAAAGCGCTGCGTAATTACGTCATGTACGCAGACCACCTACTAACCGCCAAAACTTAAAGCAGTCAGATCACGGGTCGGAATCGTGCGCCATAAAAATGTCAAAAAGACAGTTAAATTTGCTATCATTCTTCAAAAGAAAAGAAGAGAATGATGATTCTAAACGAACCAGGAGTGAAACGACTATACAGGAGGGCGGCTGCGGTACCGAGCAGGTGCAGGATGCTACCGGTGCCGTTAACGAGCAGGAGGCTATCACTGCCATGGCACCAGCCAGCCAGGATCAACAGCAAGGCGAAGCAGGCCTACAATGCAGTACGGTTTTGGAGGGAGAGGAGAGTGCTTGCAGCGGAGAAGAGATTGGGACATCTGACGACAAGACAGGAATGGAATGCATTAATATCCTCGTCTGCTTCGGATATTAAAAAACAGCAACGAACACTCAGAAAAAAAGTATTTGAACATGCCCAGACCAAGGCTCATTTAGCAGCTGCAGACATTCTTAAAAAGGCGAAAGGAGACACGATAGTACAGGCTATTGTTAATAGTCAGTCGGAACAGATAACCACTACAGCTAGAGTTTTTCGCACAGCCTACAAGGAGGCTAAACGTCACAGGCCCGCATATGGCTTTGAACAGGAGATTGACTGCCAAGTGTTAAATGGAGTCGATATGGGTAGGATTCTACATTCTAATGTTGCATGTTCAAATATTCAGAAACATATTTCAGAAGAAATGAAAACTATTTGAAAAAATAGTACAGTGTGCACCTAAACTCCGTCTAATGTTGGATGAGTCGACCAGCTTAAATAAAAAGAGTGCTTTGATCATATACGTTAGGGTTCAGTTGCCAGGTATGGACATGCCTACAAACATTTTTACTGAACTCGTAGAGCTAGATGACCTAACTGCTGAAGGAATTGTCTGTCATCTATTATCTGCTTTGGAGCGTTTAAATTTGACTGAGGAATTTCTTTCTAAAACCCTCATTGGAGTAACATGTGATGGCACTTCTGTTATGTTAGGGCGCAAAAGCGGAGTAGCAAGTAGGCTCAGGGACATTTTCCCAAATATTACTGTCTGGCGCTGCCGGATAAGACTGGATATAACAAGTTTATTGAGGAGTTGAAGGTGCTTTACGCACAGTACTGGCCCGAGAACACTGGTGCGACGTATGGAGAGACTGAAGTTGAATCGCTCTGTCGGCGCTTTGACATTGACAGCCCACGCGCAGTCATTCGGGCCTACAGAGAGTACAGAGATTCAGATGGAAAATGCATCCCTGATAAACTGAAGGAGCTATTTGTGGCTGTCAATAGCATTTCTATATCAAATGCTGAGTGTGAGTGTGGATTTTCCCAAATGAACTTGATTTGCTCCCCGAACCGTGCCTCTCTGCACACATCCACCATATCATACTTACTTTTTCTGAATCTTGTTGGACCCCCCCTGTCGAAATTAAATCCAGTTCCTTACGTAAGGTCGTGGATAGTGTTGTGGCAAAAACAATTATTAACAAATAGCATCACACACAATGTCTAAGAAAGTAAATAAGAAAGAGTAAAACATTAATTTTCCTACAACAATAGCCAAAGGACACAGAACTGCCACAGACATACGCCGTAAAACCCGAAACCGGGAGGAGGAGAACCACGACATGGCTTTGGTATGGGGTGTTTTAGACAACTTGATAAGGTAAGCAAGCGTTTGTTTATCCATTAATATTATAGACAGCTTTGTGTAATTGTGAACTGTGAAGTATGCTATACCTGTTGCGAAATTAATTGCTGACTGCAAATGCTGCAAGTTCAACAGTTAAGCATGAGGTTGATGTGGGCTTTTGAGTGTTGTGATGATTAGTACAATAGTAAGAGGGTAGGCTATTTGAGCACATAGCATGCTGTTTTCAGCACCGTTTTTTGTACATTACGGGACCTGCACCTGTCTCGTCACCCCTCCGCTCTAATACGCGTTTTGCGTTCCGGCACCTCTTGATTTACAAATTAAGCACAGTAATAGACTAATTTGTAAGACTAGTCTGAACCAGTTTATGCAGTGACTACTGATCACCATCATTAGTCGCTTTCATTAACTCATTATTTTTATTAATAATATGTCCTTTTGAATTCCACAGAAGAAAGAATCTCATACAGGTTTGGAACAACAGTGAGTTTGTATTATGGGGTGAATTGTTCCTTTTCATTCTGAATATGGCCGATTTAAATTAATTTGTGTTTGCATCAATTATATTATTATTTGAATTTAATGAATATATACCAAATTATACTACCAAATTATATTACCAAACTCCCTATTTCATGTCTAGAAAGATGGTTTGTCTTTTCAGGAAAAACATTATTTTTACCATAAAGAAAAGTAGTAACAGACACAAAAACAAAAAAGGGAAAAGATATGGATCCTCATTCAGTGTTGCTTCAAAGTTCTGTGAATGTCTACTCCAAGAACTTCTCTCTCCTTCACTATATAACAGGGACCAAGCAAATCATTCAGCACACACTTCTAGACCAGATTTTGTGTGAGCAGATACTCTGAAGAATGCCAAAGGACACAGAACTGCCACAGACATACGCAGTAAAACCCGAAACCGGGAGGAGGAGAATCACGACATGGCTTTGGTGTGGGGTGTTTTAGACAACTAGATAAGGTAAGCAAGCGTTTGTTTATCTATTAATATTATAGACAGCTTTGTGTAATTGTGAACTGTGAAGTATGCTATACCTGTTGCGAAATTAATTGCTGACTGCAAATGCTGCAAGTTCAACAGTTAAGCATGAGGTTGATGTGGGCTTTTGAGTGTTGTGAAGATTAGTACAATAGTAAGAGGGTAGGCTATTTGAGCACATAGCATGCTGTTTTCAGCACCGTTTTTTATGCATTCAGGGACCTGCACCTGTCTCGTCACCCCTCCGCTCTAATATGCGTTTTGCGTTCCGGCACCTTTTGATTTACAAATTAAGCACTGGAAATAGGCCTTTTGTGTACATAGAAAAAGTCTTAGATCTTTGAGTTCAGCTCATGACAAATGGGGGCAAAAACAAAAGTGTTGCGTTTATAATTTTGTTCAGTGTAATTTCAGAGCTTGTGCACTTCTGAAACTCTTCCTGCACTGACTGCATGTGTGCGGCTTCTCTCCGGTGTGGATTTTCATGCGATCAGTGAGAGTTATTTTTTGCGTGCAGCTTCTTTTCTGGTGCAGCTTCAGTTCACCCTCTGTGAAATAGGTTTTTCCACACACAAAGCACACATGATTCTTCACACCTCTGTGTCTTTTCTGGTGTAATTTTAAAACACTCCGCTGTGAAAAACTCTTTCCACACATAGAACACATGTGAGGCTTCTCCTTTGAATGAACGTTCAGATGCTTCTTCAGCGAATCCGCATAAAGAACATTTTTACCGCACTGATTACAGCTAAATGTTTTTTCTCCAGAATGAGAACGCAGATGGACTCGAAAAGAACCTGCCAGTCTGAAACTCTTGCCGCACTGATCACGTGTACGGCTTCTCTCCAGTGTGAACTCTAATGTGACGCTCAAGATTTTGCTTGTATGGGAATGTTTTTCCACACTGAGGGCAAGTGAAGTTTTTGTCGGCTCTTCTTCTCAGTACAAATTAGAATACTTCATAAGACCAATAAAAAAAACATTTTTAGTGAATTGTTGGCCTTCTGGAAAGTATGTTCATTTACTGTACATGAGTAAATGAACATACTTTCCAGAAGGCCAACAATTCAATAAAAATGTTTTTTTTATTGGTCTTATGAAGTATTCTAATTTGTTGAGATAGTGAATTGGTGGGTTTTTGTTAAATGTGAGCCAAAATCATCACAATTAAAAGAACCAAAGACTTAAACTACTTCAGTCTGTGTGCATTGAATTTATTTAATACACAAGTTTCACAATTTGAGTTGAATTACTGAAATAAATTAACTTTTCCACGACATTCTAATTTATTGAGATGCACCTGTAGTGTGAGTAGTGCATTCACACTGAAAATTCCAAAAAGAAAAAGTGCACTTTAAATACCCGGATGATGAACTTAAATGACCGAAAAAATGAAATGTGGAATGTTGAACACTTCATGCACTCAACTGTCGGAGCTTTAATTACGTAGAGAAGGGGGAGGGGCTATCAGACTCCGTTTATGAATGACAAAATAACCTTATATAATTTATACACTACATGCACTGAAAAAAAAATTTGTTGTGTTGTAAAATATATTCAATTAATCATCATAAATTCTACTTGTAATATTAAAAATCAAGGAGAACAACAATTTTCTAAGTAAAATGTACACATTTAATTCGTGTAATTAATTAACTGCGTGAGAAGAGTAACTCTTATTAATATTTACTTGTAATATTTACATGTTTTATAGTCATTGCACATAAATCTAGAAATATTGAGTAAATTTTAATCTAAAAGTTCAGCGCTTTGAATCAGAGAGGGACGTCGTTGGGCTTGTCACGGAGGAGACGCATGGCTGGATTTTCTTGTGTTTAAGGTAAGTTTGCCTTTCTGTTTTAGATTTCTGATTTGTAATACTTTGGTCCGTGTGCATTTCGACAGTTTAATTCTTGTTTGCTTCACTCATTATACATTGATGTTCATATTAATCACATAACCTCATTAAAGTTAACTTGCATGCGGTCACAATGAGTGATATTTCAGCGAAAATGTTTGCAATAGTTCAGAGATTCACAAAGCTGTTTTTTACGTAAAAACTTGAGCACAATTGGAAATTACTGGAAATGATTTAACGTTGTAACTGCTAGCTAGCTAACTTTGTTACTAAATTAAAACAATCGCATAGTTTAGTGTAACGCTAGTTTCTGTTATTTCAAACACTCGACTGACGTAATAGAGAGAGTTTAGAGCAATAACTTTGTAGTAAGTTTATCTCATTAATTGTCGTGTTTTGTCGCTATGCTAAGCTAACATACTACCTAACCCTAAAGCACCTGTTGCCACCAGCGATTGTGTTTTATAGGACTAATTTTGAAAAGTGTGAATAGAAAGTGTTAGTAAAAGTGTTTTTACGCTTCTTTATGATGGTATTCAACTTATAGTTAATTCCAGTCCAATCTTGTCAGTTATATCTTTTCTTTTGCTCAAACAATCTGTAATTTGTTGGTTAAAAAGCAAAGTCTTATGAACACATGTTTCTATGAACAGGAAGGCGTTGGATTCACTGCAGAATAAGCCGGAGTGTAAGCTGATGAGCATACAGAAGGAGTGATTGGTCTCATTCTCATATTCAGGCAAGTATAAATCTATGCATAGATTTGCATGATATAACATTATTGTTGTTATTTTTACCTATTCTTCACTGCATAATATAAAATTGTGGTTAAATGTTTTAGATCATTGTTTTAATATCACAAATTGTGACCTAACTCTGACGACGAGCCAATACAGTGGACACTTGAGGTGTGGGGAGGAAGACAGACTGATGGTTTTCATGTTAGATGCAGTTTTGGTTATATCAATACTACCTAGCTCTGTCAGGTTAAAACCTCATCTTGTTCTGTTTAAGTATTTTTTTTTAATATATTTGATACCTCCTGGGGTCAAAACTGTATGGTGCAGCAAATGCAGTTCATGTTGGTAGTGGAGATTGGGATTGTATTACAGAACAGCAGACACTTGAAGTAGCATTCAGTCATACTTTATTTCTTTCTATTTTCAATAGACCAAATATCACCAGTGGAGGTATAAATGTTTTGTTGATTAATGGCACTTTTTTT
>NW_015637545.1:24265-29227 GCF_001515625.1 Sinocyclocheilus rhinocerous | reverse complement strand
GTTCATATTAATCACATAACCTCATTAAAGTTAACTTGCATGCGGTCACAATGAGTGATATTTCATTTGCAATAGTTGCAATAGTTCAGAGATTCACAAAGCTGTTTTTTACGTAAAAACTTGAGCACAATTGGAAAATGATTTAACTGATTTAACGTTGTAACTGCTAGCTAGCTAACTTTGTTACTAAATTAAAACAATCGCATAGTTTAGTGTAACGCTAGTTTCTGTTATTTCAAACACTCGACTGACGTAATAGAGAGAGTTGTAGCATTTGGACCAATCAGACACACATTTGTTCATTAGATTTAACAAATCAATTATTCATTAGATTAACAAATAATCACAGACCCCTGACCCAATAAACATACTGGGTGCCAGCATGTCTGGGAACGACCCCAGGCCCCTGGTTACCATGGCATCCAGGACCCCTCAGCCAGATCAGATAAACTTTTATGACCTAAAAGTATGTAGAGCAGGGGTGTCAAACTCAGTTCCTGGAGGGCCGCAGCCCTGCATAGTTTAGTTCCAACCCTGCTCCAACACACATATCATGTAGTTTTAAAATAAGCCTTAATGACTTGATTAGCTGAATCAGGTGTGTTTAATTAGGGTTGCATCTAAACTGTGCAGGGCTGTGGCCTTCCAGGAACTGAGTTTGACATCCCTGATGTAGAGAGAATCATCTCTTACTCAAGTCTCTCTAAAACAGACACATAATGCCCATAAAAATGGACTCTTCTCTAATTAATTCATTGGAAAACCTTTCTTTGAATGAACACACATATACTTCAGGTCTTTGTGTATGTTGTTACTGTTCTTGTATATTGTATACTGTTTTATGCATGCTTATGATAGAACCACTGTTACGTTATGATGTTTTTAAACAAGGCTTTTAAACAATCTCCTACTGTTGAGGCTATACATGCATGCCGTAAGTCTGACTTAATTCTTGTTGCAGATTATTATGATATATCTATACCTAAAGTGGCTACCAAACAGGCAATAAGAGATGTGGTGCAGGAGAATTTGGTGTTGGCAGGGGTTTTAAAAATAGAACCAGAGTTATGGGATGTCGACGCTGTTTCTGTGATGAACGGAGCAGAGGCTTCAGGTCAATTTCCGACGGCAGATCCGAATCCATTGATAGGTCTAAACACAGAAGACCTGAAATTGGCTATCAGACTTAAAGAGCTTGATTTACAAGTTAAGCGGCAAGAACATGATACACAACTTCTACGTGTCAGGCAGTTTGAACTCGAGGCTCGCCGCGTTTCGACTAGGCCGGTGAGTGGATCACATGTCAAAAGCTAAAAGGGTCTTCTTAAACCATAAAACCCAAAGATCATGCGTGATTCTATGCAGACGCTACAGGCTTTGTCCGTCGAGGAGAGTTTAGATTATGATATTTTGAAAGCCTCGGTTCTTAGGGCATACGAGCTTGTTCCCGAAGCTTATCGGCTAAAAGCCGCCAACCAGGCTTTCGTTGAGTTCGCCCGTGAAAAGGGAACTCTTTTTGATAAATGGTGTCAGTCCAACAAGGTAAATGATTTTGAGCAACTTCGCGAGCTTGTGTTATTGGAGGATTTTAAAGACACGTTACCAGACCGGATTGTCGTACATTTGAATGAGCAAAAAGTAAAGCAGCTGCGCAAGCAGCTGTTTCAGCTGATGAATTTGTATTGACTCACAAAAATGCTTTCGTTTCGTCTGTGCGTCGTGAATCTTCCCAATCTGGGGCTGAAAGGAATTGGAAAACTGTAAAAACTACTATACCGAATCAGGGTGAATCACGTGAATGTTTTTATTGCCATGAGGCTGGCCACCTCATTGCTGGTTGTCCAGTTTTGAAAAAGAAAAGTCAGTCCCCGAAACGTCAGGTGCCGAAGGGTGTGGGATTTGTTTGCGTTACGAGTCGTCCGGTTGATTTTGATGAGCAAAGAATTGATTTCGGGTATGATCCGTTTGTTTTTGACGGGGTAGTTTTTCTTACGGGACAGGAGAGAGATAAAGTTCCCATTCGCATTCTCCGAGATACTGGGTCGGCCCAATCCTTTGTGCTTGGCAGTATTTTACCGTTTACTAGGGATTCGTACTGTGGTTCCAATGTGCTGGTTCAAGGAATCGAATTAGGAATAGTCAGAGTTCCTTTACATTTCATAAACATTCAATCTGACCAAGTTTCCGGTCTCGTTAAGATCGCTGTTCGTTCGCAACTGCTTATTAAAGGAGTTGATTTGATTCTTGGTAATGACCTTGCCGGTGGAAAGGTATTGCCGTTCCCTGAAGTAGTTGAGGATCCGCTTTCTGAACCACAAAATGTTGTAGACTTGGTTTCGAACCTAATTTCCGTATTTCCTGCATGCGTGATTACTCGAGCGCAGTCACATAAATATAGTGAAGTGGTTGAACTTTCAGAACAAAATCATGATAATTCACTGGCTCGCTGCAGAGCTACCGTTGTGAAAAAGGAAGATGTGTTTAAACAACCTATTGCTTATTTTTGGGACGACGGGTTGCTGATGCGGAAAAGAATGCGGTTTTTCGGGTCATTTGGACATTACAAAAACATACCATCGCATTTTACAGCATTTTTTTTGGCCTGGGTTGAGATCAGATGTTGTAAAATATTGCCGGTCATGCCATACCTGCCAGATTGTGGGCAAGCCAAATCAGTCAATTTCTCCAGCGTCTCTTTGCCCCATTCCTGTTTTTGGTGAGCCGTTCGAGCGGGTGATAGTAGACTGTGTTGGTCCTTTGCCACGGACTAAGTCCGGACATAAGTTCATATTAACTATGATGTGCTCTAACACCCGTTTCCCGGAAGCTGTGCCTTTACGCACTATAAAAACCAAGGGAATTCTGCGAGCTTTAACGAAGTTCTTCTCTACCTTCGGTTTACCAAAGGTGGTGCAGACCGACCAGGGCACAAATTTTATGTCTCGGTTATTCAAACAAGTGATATCACAACTCCATATAGAACATGAAGTCTCTAGTGCGTACCATCCAGAATCACAGGGTGCATTGGAACGGTTTCACCAAACTTTAAAGTCAATGTTGCGTACCTTTTGTGCTCAGTCAGAAAGAGAGTGGGATGAGGGTTTACCCCTATTATTGTTTGCTGTGCGTGAGACTCAGCAAGAATCGCTTGGCTTTAGTCCTGCCGAATTAGTTTTCGGCCACACTGTGAGAGGTAAAAATGGTGTTTGACCGTCTGCAAGCCTTTTTTTTTTACTTTAAATCTCACGAAATGCGAGTTTGGAAGGGCTACAGTAACGTATTTGGGCAAGCAGGTCGGCCAGGGTGAAGTTCGTCCTATTGCTGCTAAAGTGCAGGCTATTGTACAGTTCCCTGCCCCGAATACTAAGCGACAGCTGAGACGTTTTCTCGGTATGGCAGGATACTATCGGGGATTCTGTAAAAACTTTTCTGATGTGGTGTTACCTCTGACCAATTTGCTTTGTCAAAACAGAGATTATGTGTGGTCTGATGAATGTCAGATAGCCTTTGAGTCTGTCAAATCATTATTGAGCCTGTACTCTCTGCTCCTGACTTCTCAACGTCGTTCAAGCTGGACGTGGATGCTAGCGCTACTGGCGCTGGTGCTGTTCTCCTGCAGGAAGATGTGCATGGAGTTGATCATCCTGTGTGCTATTTCTCGAGGAAGTTTTTGAAGCACCAGTTGAATTACAGCACAATCGAGAAGGAAGCTTTGGCGTTACTGCTTGCGTTACAGTATTTTGAGGTGTATGTGGGGTCAAGTTCATTACCTCTTGTGGTATTTACAGATCATAACCCTTTGGTTTTTCTCTCCCGCATGCATAACTCAAATCAACGATTAATGCGCTGGGCATTAATCGTACAGGAGATTAATTTGGAAATCCGCTATAAGAAAGGAAAAGACAATGTTTTGGCCTATACTTTGTCTTGTGCGGTTTAACATAAGTAATCAACGGTGCGTTGATTTTTAGCGGTGGGGGTGTTACGTTATGATGTTTTTTGTGTTTCCATAATATTTGTGTTCTGTTGGATGTTTTCTGTTTGAGTTTCAGATCGCTGCTGATTTACTAGGAGTGCTGCCGTCTATCAGCGGTAATTGGTGTGATCAGCTGACAGTCCTTCTAAAATGCCACTTCCGCTCTTCAGAAGTCGGCGGTGCGACTTCGGGCCGGTCGCACTGATCCAGACTTCCTGTTAGCCGCCAGACCAAGATGTGTTGTTAGTGTTTCTTTTGATTGTTCGGTTCTTTTGAAATGTGGTAGTAATGTAGGAGAGACCTGCCCTTTTGTTTAAATCTCATTTCTACTATGTGGTTAAGAGTAGATAGGTTAGGTTTATTGTATTTATCTTATCTTTCTTTGTGACAGGTTATTTATATTGTTTTATTTTATTAGATTGGTTTTGTTTGTTATTTTGGGCCTTGGGTCTCTCTGACGAAAAAATACCACTTTATTATTCAGATCTATTTATTTTTAATAATTCGTCACTTAGACGAATTATTTTGCTTTTGTTATTTCTTTGTTTGGACCATGGGTCCCTTAATGAATCCTATCAATTGGTGGCTGCGTTTTCCTTGGTCATGTACAATAAAGCTACCTTATACTTTATTGTGTTTTCTTTGGTTCTTTTTTTGGTCTGGCGGCCTGCTGGAAGCCTTTTGTTCCTTCCCTTTTATTCATTTATTGCGTCTTACCCCTAGCGGACGTAATAATTATAAGAATTATTGTCTTGTGTCGTGAATTTTAAAGTTAAACTCTGCTCAGATCCTTAGTTACCTAGCTCATAGCTTATAAATTATCACAAGCATGTATTAGCCTTTGGCCAGGGATAGTACAAATATTCAAATTGGTAAGATATACTGATGTTAGCGTCTCGCTGGACGACTGTTGATAAAGTGTAAACTATCAATTTTGGAATCCGTTCAATCAGGTTGATTTTGAATCTTAAGATTCGATTCCCCCC
>NW_015637545.1:22203-24149 GCF_001515625.1 Sinocyclocheilus rhinocerous | reverse complement strand
CCAAAAGGCTGATAACATCGACTGGTGAGTAAGTTAAGGTCACCTATATTAGACTAAATAAACCTTAGTTAAACCGAGAAACACGTTTGTACGTTCTGTTGCCCTTTAATGCAAGTTAGCTCCTCTGGTGAGTCGTTATTTAACCTTAACAGCGAATTAACGTGAAATACTGAGGTAAAGTGCATTAGGCAAATTAGCCGAAGTTAACTAACTTAGTTGAACAAAGAGAAGCATAGTAAGTTATCTTCTCTACTCTGCCTCTTTATCGCAAGTAAGGTAATTCTCTTCAAATGCTATTTAAGTCAGAAAGTGTGTACCAATGTCGTATGTAACTTTAGAGAAGGTCCCCAAATTCAGTGACAGACGTATGTAACACCAAGCCAGCAGAGGGAGCCCTCACCCGAGTATTGACTGTTAGCACTCCCTCTGCTTTCTCTGCAACCACTTCCTGTTTAGTGGCCATATTAACCTGGCCACCACATGACTGCTTTGCGAAGTATTGCCAGTTTATCCTGCCTTACCAAGCGTTTGTATCTCTGCCTTCTTACCACGTGTATTCAATGGGGAGACGAGAGTGGTGAAACTGTTCAGCATCTCCTTGATAGTGCGGGGAACCATTGACAATTTAGCACCCATATAAATGTAGAATCTGGGGCCAGGACTGTCATTTATATGCAAATGTCAAAAGGCTAAGAGGGGTCTCTAAAGACATAACACCCCAATGATCATCCATGATTTTAAGCAGACGCGACATCAGTGACCCGCCTCAGCCAGTCTGCGTTCTGTTAGATTCTGAGAAGATGAGGATGTGAGAAACCATCAAGACTTTCATCCGAGACTGCATCCGGACACTCGTCAACGACCAAGGCAATACAAGTATCGTACATTTAACTAAACGAAAGTTAATCATAATTAATTGTAATTATTTATATACATTTCCCTTTTGAGCTAATTTGCCTCAGAGTTTAGAGCAATAACATTGTAATAATCTCAATAATTGTTGTGTTTTGTCGCTATGCTAAGCTAACCAACTACCTAACCCTGAAGCACCTGTTGCCACCAGCGATTATGTTTTATAGGACTGATTTTGAAAAGTGTGAATAGAAAGTGTTAGTAAAAGTGTTTTTACGCTTCTTTATGATGGTATTCAACTTAATTATAGTTAATTCCAGTCCAGTCTTGTTAGTTAAATGTTTTCTTTTGCTCAAACAATCTGTCATTTGTTGGTTAAAAAGCCAAGTCTTATGAACACATGTTTCTATCAACAGAATGGCTTTGGATTCACTGCAGAATAAGCTGGAGTGTAACGTTAAGTTGATGAGCATACAGAAGGAGTGATTGTCTCATTCTCATATTCAGGCAAGTATAAATCTATGCATAGATTTGCACGATATAACATTGTTGTTATTTTTACCTATTCTTCACTGCATAATATAAAATTGTGGTTAAATGTTTTAGATCATTGTTTTAATATCCCAAATTGTGTCTGTTCATTTACAGGGTGACCTAACTCTCACGATGAGCCGATCCAGTGGACACTTGAGGTGTGGGGAGGAAGACAGGCTGATGGTTTTCATATTAGATGCAGTTTTTGGTTATATCAATACTACCTAGCTCTGTCAGGTTAAAACATCATCTTGTTCTGTTAAGTTTTTTTATATATATATATTATACCTCCTGGGGTCGAAACTGTGTATGGTGCAGCAAATGCAGTTCATGTTGGTAATGGAGATTGAATTGTATTACAGAACAGCAGACACTTGAAGTAGCATTCAATCATACTTTATTTTTTTTCTATTTTAATATCACCAGTGGAGGTATACATGCTTTGTTGATTAATGGCACTTTTTTATGAGGCTTTACTGCACCTTTAAAAACTTGTGTCCAGACTTTAGTAGGTCATGTTAATGTGACTGATTCACTTTTATTAATGTTGGAAAAATAAA
>NW_015637545.1:18579-19531 GCF_001515625.1 Sinocyclocheilus rhinocerous | reverse complement strand
AAGTATAAATCTATGCATAGATTTGCATGATATAACATTATTGTTGTTATTTTTACCTATTCTTCACTGCATAATATAAAATTGTGGTTAAATGTTTTAGATCATTGTTTTAATATCACAAATTGTGTCTGTTTATTTACAGGGTGACCTAACTCTGACGACGAGCTGATACAGTGGACACTTGAGAAGATTGACTGATGGTTTTTCATGTTAGATGCAGTTTTGGTTATATCAATACTACCTAGCTCTGTCAGGTTAAAACCTCATCTTGTTCTGTTTAAGTATTTTTTTTCTTCTATATTTTATACCTCCTGGGGTCAAAACTGTATGGTGCAGCAAATGCAGTTCATGTTGGTAATGGAGATTGAATTGTATTACAGAACAGCAGACACTTGAAGTAGCATTCAATCATACTTTATTTTTTTTCTATTTTAATATCACCAGTGGAGGTATACATGCTTTGTTGATTAATGGCACTTTTTTATGAGGCTTTACTGCACCTTTAAAAACTTGTGTCCAGACTTTAGTAGGTCATGTGAATGTGACTGATTCACTTTTATTAATGTTGGAAAAATAAAGAGTTTAATTGTATTTTAGTTGTGTGACTTGTGATAAAGGTATTGTTCTGCCACCCCAATGCGCCTTGCATATGTTGACAGACAGATAACTCCTCTGCCAATCACCACGCTGAAGCAGATAACCAGTTTACTTCGTTTAATGGATGACTAGGGTAGAGGGTAAAACTGAAAGGAGAACATGAGACATAAACGTATGAATTTAAGTATACAAAAGAAGGAATTCAGCATGCATTGTAGGGCTGAACGATTAATTGCATTTGCGATAATATCGCGATATGACAAGTTTCGATTTTTCAATCGCAGAGGCTGCGATTACACGGTCACGTGACAGGCGAGAGTAAAGAGGTGTGTTCGACTTGAACATCAGATCGGTG
>NW_015637545.1:14966-18439 GCF_001515625.1 Sinocyclocheilus rhinocerous | reverse complement strand
CATTTAAAAGCTAAATGCAGAAAATATGACGAGGCATATCTTGCTCTCGGCTTCACTCACTGTGTCTATACCGGAAGCTACGGTTGTCGCGTCGCGACATAACAGTTATTCATAACAGTTATTCTCTCTATGCTATTTTCAATGTTTCAAGTGATGCATGTTTTTTTTCCCTGTAGGTTTTTTAAATTAAAAAAACATTAATTTTTCATAATGTTTAGTGAAATTATTTGGTAGTCTGAGGTGGGATGGGGATTCAGGAAGTTTGAGAACCACTGGTCTGAGGTTAACAGACAGTGTTTAGTGCAGTCCACATGTTTACATATGTTTATTACAGTGACTTTGAATTACCTGAAGTAGTGTGGTAAAGCAACAGATTTGGTTTTATATTTCTGCAATCTACTTTAGTTTGTGTGATTTGTTACTGACTTTCATATTAATGTTTACACCAGGCTTATTTGTCAGTGCTTTATGTTGTCATAATTACATGCTTACAAGGTTGGAAGTTATATACTGTGAATATACTGTGGACTGTATAGAATATACTGTGATTGTAGTTGTTAAATAAAAATGTCATTCATATCAATTCATGCATCACCTAATTTCATCGTAACATATAGGCCTGGCCTACAGAAAAGAACATTTATGTTTAATCTATCTAATAGTGTGTTGGTCATACTATACAATGATTTATAGCTTGTCTTTGTTGAATAATACAGAACATAAAGAGCTTTAAAAAAAATAATTGCATATTAAATCGCAATCGCAATATTGGTAAAAAAAAATCGCAATTAGATTAATTTCCAAAATCGTTCAGCCCTAATGCATTGCCAGTATACAATGGGCACATATGAAATTACAGTGCATACATTGATGTGAAATAAACCGATGTCTCAAACTGTATACTGATCACTCAGATTATATGAAAAATTAACAATAATTACTTTCAATATAGTGAAAAAAGTATGAAGATTCGAATTCAGTCTTACACTAAACACAAATTACAATCAAATATTGTTAAATCATATCTTAACATAAATTTACATACCAACGATGTCTCCCGAAAGACAAGAAATGTAGCAGATGGCTTGGGATGCAACCGCAATAAAGAACCGCTATCTACCATGCAGCAGACCGTGGCTGGACTAACATTGATTACATCATCAAGTTGCAGCTGTTCTTAAAGGAGCCAGTGCATTATTATTCTAACATCACATATGACAACACAGGTATAGACCAGAGGTTCTCAACTCTGGCGTTCGAGGTCCATATCCCTGCAGAGTTTAGCAACCTGTAACTTTCTAGTAATCCTAAAGACCTTGATGAGATTGTTCAGGTGTGTTTGATTAGGGTTAGAGCTAAACTCTGCAGGAAAGGTATAGACCAGAGGTTCTCAACTCTGGCGTTCGAGGTCCATATCCCTGCAGAGTTTAGCAACCTGTAACTTTCTAGTAATCCTAAAGACCTTGATGAGATTGTTCAGGTGTGTTTGATTAGGGTTAGAGCTAAACTCTGCAGGAAAGTGGACCTCGAGGGAGTGAACCCCTGGTACAGACTAAATGAATACAGTTTATGTGGTTATATTAATCAAAAAGAAATTAGCAATGTTTACATAATCATAGGGAGTAATATATAATATATATTCATAAAACGTAAATGGGACATCTCAAACAAAACATATATAATAAAATCTAGGGCTCCTGTCTATAAAATAATAAATAAACTTTACTTAATGACTTTAAATAAACACAACTTTTAAATTAAATATAATTAAGTAATATTTACTTAATTAGGGTGCAATTAGATTGAATTTCTTCATGAATGTTAAGTTTAATAGTAAGTAGACTTTACTTAATAATAGCGAGTAAGTTGTACTTGATATTAGAGCAGTAAAATTTACTTAAACTGTATTTGTGCAATTTGTTACGAGGATTTTTTAAAGTAAATCTTACAAGTTATTTTTTTTTCAGTGTGTGGCAAAGCATTTTTGAGGGCTTCAGACTTTTCTCCATGAAGCTTTTAATTGCCTAATAAACTATATTTTACTGCACACATGACTGAGGTTGAATGAGATGGCTGTTTGTCTGTTAGTAACCATTATTTTTGTTTGATGTGTTGTTTTATAGATGTTTTGTTGTTTTAAATATAATTTTTTGATGATCTGCCATTGAAGATGTCATCACTAGCAGGCGTTCATTTAGTCAGCGTCGAGTCTTCTGATGTGAGGCCAACAGTTCACAGTATTTCACATATTTACACAAGCATCAAACACATTTTACACGGTTTAAGCAGCATTTTACAGGCGGTGTTTTCCTACTGAAATAAACGTTTAGTTTAGTGCAGCAGCAGTGATCATGTGAGGAAAATATGTTGAATTTATTTAGACCTGAGTGATATATATATATATTTTTTTTGCTTTTGTGTGTTCATTTGTTTGTTGAAAGAAAAATGAATGAAAAGTCAAAAGGTGTTTTCTGCTCTGTCCTAAAAGGCTTACTTCAGATGTGCTTGCGGTCTTGAGGACTTCAGAATTTTATTATACGTTTACGCTAAGCACTGTAACAAGATGGATATGCAGAAGTAGTTATTTATTAGGATATCCACAGTGTTGGTGGTAACGAAGTCCCTTCAGCTAACAAGTTTTGTTCCCAGAACGTTAGTTTTTGGTTCCCGATGTGTTATTTTTTATGGTATGTGTTTGGTTGGCCAGGAAAGTCTTCTTAATGGAAGTAAAACTTTAGTTTTTGGTTTGTATATTGTTATTTTAAATACAATTTATTGTAATTTAAGGTTCCCATAACACAGGTATGACATTTCCTTAACCTCTTTACTCCGATGTGATCATCCTGCTGTATGTCAGTAATCATCCTGCACACCCATGACCCAGTATACCCTGCTGAAAAAAAAACAAACAATAGAAACCATAGAAATTCTAACGGTTTCCGCTACAAATACCATTACAAACATTACAAACCATCATCTTTTTAAAAAATGGTTTTCTCTAGTGTGTTTTGGGACACATTCCATTAGGATAACCCACAGGCACCATTACAGTTTCCATTAAAACCAATACAAGTTCCATAAATAACCAGTAAAACCATTACAAATTTTAAGATGGTGCCTATTTATTTTATTTATTTATTTTACAGCAGGGTAGTACAAGCAGCATGTAACATGATCTGTCTGGATGCCTAATCATTATTATAAAAAAAAAAACATATATTGTTTTATCTATTGTTTAATTAATTAAAATACTCTGAACACGTTAACAATCATATGTAAGATTAAATAGGATTAACTCTGTCCATTAAAGGGGTCATATGATGCGATTTCATTTTTTCCTTTCTCTTTGGAGTGTTACAAGCTCTTGGTGCATAAAGAAGATCTGTAAAGTTGCAAAGACTAAAGTCTCAAATCCAAAGAGATATTCTTTATAAAAGTTCAGAGTCAGCCACACCTACCTAAAATGGCTCGTT
>NW_015637545.1:13197-14493 GCF_001515625.1 Sinocyclocheilus rhinocerous | reverse complement strand
ATGTTTAACATGTCCAAGCAAAAACTGTAGCAAAATTATAATTTAAATGCCATTTTTTCTAAATGCATTTAGACTTACGGGTAGGCCACTTGGGATTGCATTTTCATCATGATACCGCGTGATAATTGTAGCAAAATGCAGTGTGAATTTCAAAATGCATTCTGAGCCAAATGTGCAGCAAAAGGGTAGCAAAAATGGTGATTTAAATGTCTTTTTATTTTTCTTAAATGCACCGACACTTACACTCAAGACGTTTCAATTGCATTTTCATTAAATACCCCACGATATCTGCCGGAACGGCTTCCGCATATGACAAATACCGCAAGTGAGAGAAAAGTGTTTATTACGTTTGAAATATGGATATTGTTCTTACAAAAACGCATGGATTCGCTACAGGAGGCCTTTATACTATATAAACATATATTTATGTATTCATAAAACAAAATGCTGAAGAAAACTTTTTTAAAGCAAGCAAAGTAAACTGCACACATCAGGTGTCGAATAAAAGAAAAGGAATGCCTAGAAATCTCATTGTAATGAATTATTGCATAAATTCTTCCACTCCGCTGTTGTTGTCAGTTTTGCAACATGCAAATTATTATTCATGATGTTATGCATAAAGCAGCTGTTTTCACCGCTTCCGTGTCCAAACACTCTCTATCAGATACCACGAGAAAACAACAAAAGGTACTAATATACACTCACAATATGTTATAATACTACCAAAAAATTATAATCCTAACCTTTAACTCCATACCGAAATCCCAGATAGCCAGACAATGAAAATATAAATAAATAAATATATAAATTATTAAATATAAAAATTAAAGTGTTTGGGACGCTGTGAGCATAGAGACTGTAGTGTACACCGTAAGTTTGAAAATGTTTAGCTTAAATGTGTAATATGAATAAACAGTGCTCATAAACGGCTGCTGCGGTAGTATTCACAAGTGAAGCGAGTTGAGGCTTGGACCCGGAAACAGCGCTTCTTACGTCACCAATATTGCCATATCAATTTGAGCCGGATTCAGACCCCTAGAATATTGAACAAGAGGATCGCGCAGAACCTTTGCACGCACGGATATTGTAAGACATATTAGAGGGGTAACATTATTGTTGTTGTTTTTTTTGGTGGGGGCTAAATCACGTTTTAGTTAGGATGTCAACAACTGCTTAAAAATAACTGCATTTACTATGTACAGATAAGTGCATATGTATTATGTTTATTGTTCTTTAATTCTAACATTATAACATTAATTGCAGTGAAACTGTTATAAACAGTAAAACAGCCCAGGT
>NW_015637545.1:11486-13133 GCF_001515625.1 Sinocyclocheilus rhinocerous | reverse complement strand
AAAACAAATAGGCCTACCGGAATGCAAAAATTTTAAATCTGACATTTTCCGGAACAGGATCCAGCAAGATCAAATTAAGTACTGGTCACAATACTCACATAATAATGTTTCATGTGAGCAACAGTGTTTTGCTGCAGCAGCGCCGATGGAAGTGGTTCACTGACTGCGCAGCACAGCCACACGCGCCACCGTTACGTTTGGGATCATTTTATTTTAAATGCCATAATGTCAGTTGAAAACATTGCAATAGTGTTTTAAAATACAATAACGAGCACCACAAATCCATTTAAAGAGGCGCGTTCAGCGGTCTCCGTGTCGGGATAGGAAACAGTCAACAAAGTAAAATGATCTCAAACGTACGGCGAGCTCTCTTCATTTTATCAAATGATCATAATCACATCTATTCATTTTACAATCCTGCTACTAGCATTTTATTCAGACTAAAACCCCTTTAATTCGGGTGAGAAAGCGGGGTTTTTTTTGAGTGGCTTTTGCACATCCTGTCATGCCGGTGACTGCGTGCTGCTGCATTAAAGTTAACGATTAATCGATTAATTGATCGTTAATTTAAACAACGATCGATCATGGAAATGATCGAAAATTGACATCCCTAGTATACACATTACAATGAAACTATATTATATCAAACAGCATTGCCTCTTTTCTGTTTCATTTAAACATATTAATAGCCACAAACATGTGGTTTATGCAACGCGTTCACACAGTACAATAAAACAAAATCACATCAAACACCACTGCCTCTTCGTTTTCTTTAATGTATACTTAACAAAACAAATTATAAAACACAACCCTCTTTTCGTTTTCATTTAAAAAATATAAAACATATTAACATGTGGTTTAGGCAATATGTCCTCATATACTCTGATTATCTTCACTGTATGAATAATAAAATAAAATATTCCATAAAGCACAACTGTACCTTTTTTGTTAAATAGCCTATCAGTTTTAATGAACAATAATAGCCGTTATAAAAGTATACAGTATCTCGCAGAAGTGAGTACACCCCTCACATTTTTGTAAATATTTTATTATATCTTTTCATGTGACAACACTGAAGAAATGACACTTTGCTACAATGTAAAGTAGTGAGTGTACAGCTTGTATAACAGTCTAAATTTGCTGTCCCCTCAAAATAACTCAACACACAGCCATTAATGTCTAAACCGCTGGCCACAAAAGTGAGTACACCCCTAAGTGAAAATGCCCCAAAATTAGCCATTTTCTCTCCCCGGTGTCATGTGACTCATTAGTGTTACAAGGTCTCAGGTGTGAATGGGGAGCAGGTGTGTTAAAGTTGGTGTTATCGCTCTCACTGTCTCATACTGGTTACTGGAAGTTCAACATGGCACCTCATGGCAAAGAACTCTATGAGGATCTGAAAAAAAGAATTGTTGCTCTACATAAAGATGGCGTAGGCTATAAGAAGATTGCCAAGACCCTGAAACTGAGCTGCAGCACGGTGGCCAAGACCATACAGCGGTTTAACAGGACAGGTTCCACTCAGAACAGGCCTCGCCATGGTCGACCAAAGAAGTTGAGTGCACGTGCTCAGCGTCATATCCAGAGGTTGTGTTTGGGAAATAGACGTATGAGTGCTGCCAGCAATGCTGCAGAGGTTGAAGGGGT
>NW_015637545.1:5589-10486 GCF_001515625.1 Sinocyclocheilus rhinocerous | reverse complement strand
AATTTGGACATTTTCACTTTGGGGTGTACTCACTTTTGTGGCCAGTGGTTTAGACATTAATGGCTGTGTGTTGAGTTATTTTGAGGGGACAGCAAATTTACACTGTTATGCAAGCTGTACACTCACTACTTTACATTGTAGCAAAGTGTCATTTCTTCAGTGTTGTCACATGAAAAGATATAATAAAATATTTACAAAAATGTGAGGGGTGTACTCACTTCTGTGAGATACTGTAAGTATAAAGTATAAGAGACTTATCTAATAGAAGATAAAGACAAAAGATAACAATTCAGTCAAACGTATGCTACAAAGTCAGCGTTGTACTACGATTAAATAAAATAAATATATAAATATGAAACACAACTTTGTGATCAGCCAAAACGATATGACCTGGAACAAATAATAGATTCATGAGACCAAAATATTACCTGTTAGATAGACCCAAAACAACTTTTATTTCATGCTTAACCACTACAGAGACATCAGAGCTAGCGGCAATGTCAGAAGGACTAGCCGAGGTGAGGCTGCTCTCAGCGGATACATAAGCACTGAGTGCCCGCTGATCTCCTGGAGCTCGCATCTCTGAAATCAGTGAAGCACATTTTCAAATAGGCCCTATCTTTATAAATAAACCGCAGATTTGAGTTTTAAACAACTACTTTCTCGCCTGAAATTATCTTAAAACTACATTTCATGGCACGATAGCAGTAATATTTTGAAAATTACGCAGGTTTTCTCCTCTGCCATTAACGCTCGCTGGTTGGTGCGAAATGCATTCTGGGATACCTGGCTACCTCAAGTTCGCACAAGTCATCTCTTGATGCATCCTTGATAAAAGGGGTGGAGCAAGAACATATCCGCTGCAGTTTTAGGCCTGGGACACACTAGACGATTTTCAAATCTTAAACGATTTTAAAACCATGGGAGACCACATACATGAAGACAGTTCAACTGATTTTTAGCCTTATAATCCTCTGAACGCACACTAGACGATTCGACCAGACCGCGAGACCACACACTTGTCGATTGTAGGAACAATTTCACAGTGACACAAGATCTCACGGAGACTCGCGAGATCAAATGTGACTAGAGAAGAAAAACAAATAGAGGACAATCAACGTTGTCAGCTGGCTCTCCTGGCACACGTTCTGTTTCACAGTGAAAAATAAAATCCGCGTTTCCACCGCTGGAACTTTACCCAGGAACTAGGGACTTTGGGCTGGTACTCTGTGTGTTTCCACTGCAGGAACCAGGATCTAAATAAAGTTCTGGGTAAAAAATTGCCCCTCAGAAAGTCCCTGCTCGCGAGGTAGTACTTTTTCAAAGGTTTCAGAGACGATCAGCAGGAGCTCAGTGCTCATGTTTCCCGACGAGAGCAGTCTCAACTCGGCATGATTATAAGACGACCCCCCCTTTTCAAAGTGTACCTTTTGGAAAAATGCTTTTTGAAGACCAACTCTTGTCTTTTATAAAGAAAATGCTTTAATTTGAAAATACTTTTCAAATGGCATACCATATATAACCTGTAGTCCATCTGGATGTAATAATTAGCCTAGGCTGTCCATCTCATTGTGAAAAAACACATAGCCTATTAATATTTAATTAACAGTAGAAGTCTGCCTTAGAGAGAAAAATAACAGGCTTGATTGCATTACACAGAGCAATTAACAGTAATGCAAAAAATAGTATTGCAACGAACAGTAGAGCAATAAACAATATTGCAATGAACATACTGCAACAAACAATAGAGCAATAATATTGCAATAAACATCCTGCAATAAACAGTAGTGTAATGAACTGTTTTAACTTAACAAGCTTGGCTCCTCAAATCATCATGTCAGTCTATTCCTCACAGAGGTCCTCTGCCTCACTGGGTTCACTCTCACTGTCATCACTCTCATGCTTTGGCTCCACCAGCTCCTCCCACAGAATGTCATCCTCGTGCCCATCCAACGCGTTTGAGATACAGCATCTTTTGAAGCCGTTGATGATGCTCTCTGGGGGCACTGCAGCCCATGCCTGGAGTATCCAATCACATAGCAGACTTACTGTGGGCTTTTGAGTGTATGATTGCCAGACAGCAGCCACTCTGTGTATCTCTTGTGCAGATTATCTTTGAATGGCTTGTTAACCACAACATCCGACACCTGTAGCTGACTTGTCATCCCCCCTGGTATGATGACGAGGTCACCGTTCATTGCACGCAGTTGCTTTTTGACCGGCGAAGTCAGATGTCCACGGAAAGCATCCAAAATTAGCATGTTCCTCTTATTTCTGAGTGCCCCACTTCGTCTGCCCCACACCACTTTAAGCCAGTCCACCACAAGCTCAGTCTCCATCCAGCCCTTTTTCTGAGCACGAACGATAATTCCAGCGGGTATTCCCTCTTTGGGTACTGTCTTGCGCTTTAAAATCACGTACGGGGGAAGTTTGGTCCCGTCCGCGAGACACGCTAACACGATGGTCACTCGACTCTTCTCATTTCCAGTAGATTTCACAATGACTGATTTCTCGCCTTTTTTATGTATAGTGGCAGATGTTGGCATGTCAAAAAACACAGGCGTTTGATCCGCATTACCCATCTGATCCAGGGGATATGAGTGTTTTTTCCTTAGACCGATCACATAGCGCTGAAAAGACAGCAGTTTCTCCGTGAAGTCAGAGGGCAAGCGCTGGGCAAGACTTGTTCTGCGTCGTAATGAGAATCCATTGCGCCGCATCATTCTTCTGCACCATCCAAGGCTGGCTTTGAACTCGGTGGGGGGTATGCCCAGTTCTTTGGCAATTTCCAGTGCCTTCAGCTGGATGACGGCTCTGGTTATGGGTAGCCCCTCGTTTCTTTTTTCGGCTACGTACTGACAAACTTGTCGGTCAATTTTTTTAAGTGGCCACTTTTAGGACCGCGGCAAGCTTTTCTTTGACTATTAGCATTTCTAATATGTCTTTTTGGGCTCGCCATCTCCAGACATTACATTCTGACACGCCTTATTTCTTGGCTGCTTGACAGTTGTTAGATGACTCGGCTGCATTTATCACCACGAGTTTAAAATTTGCATCATAAGCTTTTGAAGACTTTTGAACCGCTATGTTCTGGACAGTCACTCACCATCATGCAGTCCTGGTACTGTAAACGACCGTCGTTTATCAGTTTGCTTCAGTCCAGGGGAACTCATTTACCTGTAGGCTATTTGGCTCCACCTATTTTTGCGGGTGTACGGTATTATTTACATGTAATCGTCTAGAGCTCGAATATAAGACGACATCGTTTATTGAGATGCATTTCCATGAAAAAAATATCGTCTTATATTCGGGACAATACGGTATTTACGATTTGAGTTCGGGGATGCTCCGTCTCAATCGGGAGTAGATAAATAATCATAATGACACCACACAATAGAGGATTTTTTGGACAAAAAAATCGTTTGCGACAAGCCGTGAATCGGGCCACACCCCCCGATAGTTCGGGGATGCAAATCGGCCTTAAAATCGTCTAGTGTGCGGCCAGCCTTAGATTTAGTTTGTCGTAATAGAAATAACCTTTAGAGCTGTTGAATAATATAGATAGAGCAGCAAATAATAAGGGACACTTTTTTCAACAAAATTTATAATTGTGTAGTTGATCAAACATGTTTAATATTTATCTTTATAGAAACATGGGATTTGTGTCTATTATGTTTTAAAAATGATATTTCGAAGATCGATGTACCTCATTCATGTAAAGTTTCAGGGAAGTATATCTTATATAATTGCATCAAAAGGAACAAAATTTTGTATAGAAATTTTCACACTGTTACTCCAGGGTTCACATTTAAGTACTTTCACGTTTCTCTGTTTTTTTTTTTGTTTTTTTTTCAAGTTACTGACAAATAAACTGTTTTTGCTTTTATTTTAGATTGTATTGAAGAAAGTGAGGAGAACGAAGAATTGAGTAAAGATGAAGTGAAACATGTCAAAACTGGAGAAAAATCTGTGAGTTGCTCTCAAACCAAACGGAAAGATTTAAAGAAAAGAGGAGCCAATAAATCTTTCACCTGCACTCAGTGTGGAAGGAGTTTGACATGCAAATATAGTCTTGATGTTCACATGAGAGTTCACACTGGAGAGAAACCATTCATTTGTGATCAGTGCGGGAAGAGTTTCTCACAATCGTTAAGCCTTAAGGATCACATGAACATCCACACTGGAGAAAAACCATACACATGTGATCAGTGCGGGAAGAGTTTCACACAAAAAGGAAGCCTTATGACACATATGAGAATTCATACAGGAGAGAAACCGTTCACATGTAATCAATGTGGAAAGAGTTTTGCATTCTTAGCAAACCTTAAGGTACACATGAACATCCACACTGGAGAAAAACCTTATAAGTGTTCACACTGTGACAAGAGATTCAGTCAGTCATCACATCTGAAAACACATGAGAGGATCCACATTGGAGAGAAACCGTACACATGTGATCAGTGCGGGAAGAATTTTGCACGAAAAGGAATCCTTATGACACATATGAGAGTTCATACAGGAGAGAAACTGTACACATGTATTCAATGTGGAAAGAGTTTGAAATGCAAATATAGTCTTGATGTTCACATGAGAGTTCATACGGGAGAGAAACCGTTCACATGTGACCAGTGCGGGAAGAGTTTCACTCAATCAGCAAGCCTTAAGAGACACATGAACATCCACAATGGAGAGAAACTGCACACATGTGATCAATGCGGCAAAACATTTTTGTGGGCTTCAGTCCTGAAGAAACACCTGACAGTTCATACAAAGGAGAAGCCACATTCATGTTATTTGTGTGGAAAGAGTTTTTCATGTTTACAAAGTTTGAAAGTACATCAGAAAATACATACTGCTGTGAGAGAGTACGTGTGCTTTGAGTGTGAAAAGACTTTTA
>NW_015637545.1:4919-5459 GCF_001515625.1 Sinocyclocheilus rhinocerous | reverse complement strand
AAACCGTATCACTGCACTGCATGTGGGAAGTGTTTCAGTCGTTCATCTTCTCTACACAGACATACAAAAAACATTCACAGTAAGTATTCAAGATTCAGCTGAGATTCTGATCAAATCAAAGATGGAGTTCCTCCCCAAATAACAATGTCAAAACATTTTATTATTGTGCTTTCTTATTTTTGTTCACTGTTGTTTTTAAAATGACTAATTATTCTTCCACTTAAGATGTATTTAGAAAATGCAGATGCAAGATATACTGTCATGTAGCGTTGCAACTGATCCTTATTTGCTTCTCTTGTAAGAAGGGATGGGTAACAGAACATGGTATTTAATGGGCCATTTTTTTCATGAAAAAAAAAAAGAATAATGTATTGTTTGTCTTGTATTGTATAGTAATAACATACTTTTTTTCTGTATTACAGATGTTTAACTCTTTCCCCACCAGCATTTTTGAAAAAAGTTGCCAGCCACCGCCAGCGATTTTGATGATTTTCACTAAAATTTGATGGCCTCCAGTATATTTTGCTGTATGAATATTTG
>NW_015637545.1:0-1519 GCF_001515625.1 Sinocyclocheilus rhinocerous | reverse complement strand
GCATGAGAGGATCCACACTGGAGAAAAGTGTTCACAGTGTTCACACTGTGACAAGAGATTCAGTCAGTCATCACATCTGAAAACACATGAGAGGAGAGAGAAACCGGAAGTGTTTCAGTCGTTCATCTTCTCTACACAGACATACAAAAAACATTCACAGTAAGTATTCAAGATTCAGCTGAGATTCTGATCAAATCAAAGATGGAGTTCCTCCCCAAATAACAATGTCAAAACATTTTATTATTGTGCTTTCTTATTTTTGTTCACTGTTGTTTTTAAAATGACTAATTATTCTTCCACTTAAGATGTATTTAGAAAATGCAGATGCAAGATATACTGTCATGTAGCGTTGCAACTGATCCTTATTTGCTTCTCTTGTAAGAAGGGATGGGTAACAGAACATGGTATTTAATGGGCCATTTTTTTCATGAAAAAAAAAAAGAATAATGTATTGTTTGTCTTGTATTGTATAGTAATAACATACTTTTTTTCTGTATTACAGATGTTTATCAACATTTTACTCTGTAACATTATGCAGTTTTCATTTATATGCTGTCTATTGCTGATTATGGCATTATTTTCATATGCATCTGTTTACATAAGAGAGCGCTCGTTTCTCCGTCCTGTTCACGTTTTTTTTTGTTCGGGAGGTTTTCTACTCGTTCAGAAGATGCGTAATTGCGCCCCCGACTGTATAGATCGACGCTCCAGTCAATCTACTCCACAGCCAATCACGGGCCCCCTCCTTGCCCAATAGTTAAAACGGCCCTGACTGTGGCAGCCAACAACAGCACAGCTTAAAGGCCTTTCCACACTGAGCGCGAAAACACGGGCCGTCCAATAAGATTTGAGCTAGGATCATGTGACCGAAGCAGTTGCTGTTGCACAAAAGGGTGAGAGTGGTGGCGCGGTTTCGAAAACCATTGTAAACAAACACCGAAGAAGAGTTCTTGTTATCGTTGGTTTTTGAGAACAGATTTATTCTCACTTGTTCTTTATACAGAATAACATTTCTAATAATTATCCACGGAATCATGTGATCTGTAGAGCACCGTCTGTTTTCTTCCACGTGATGATCTGTATTAAAAAAAATGAGTGAAACATTTTTCTACACATGAAATATGAAAACAAATAGACATGACTATATATTTTCTGTATGTGTTTTGTATACAGCTCATGGTATTTTTATAGCAATAAAGGATGTTTATGACAAATATTATAGTGGCTAAGCAAATACATTAATATTTACATACATTTTCAAGTGTAGCTTGATGCTAATTGTACTTCTAATTATATTTTAGGATGTAGCCAATTCTTGTAAGCATTATAGATATAATTGAATTGAATTGAATAGCTTTTATTGTCATTGCAAGCAGAGCAAACAACAAAATTCTTAAAGCACCTCTGTGGTGTAAAAACACAAAACACCAAAAACATATAAATATAATATAATAATATAGACAAGACAAGGGTAGTCTTAAAGGGGTCATATGATGCTTTTTTTAAAGATCATTATTTT
>NW_015637544.1:740857-747105 GCF_001515625.1 Sinocyclocheilus rhinocerous | reverse complement strand
TATGCACAGATCAAGCACTGTTTACCAGTGAAACACAGTCCAAAACCGTTGTAAACAAATATGTCGGTTGAGTTTGATGAGAGAGGACAACAGTGGATGGACTTGTTTACTGGAGGAAGAGTTAATATGGATTATGGACTGGTATTTTGTTTGTAATGTGTATTTAGTCTGTTGTTATGTGTTTCTTTTCTCCAGCTTCATTTCAATAGGAGGTCCTCCTCATTGTGGCAGCCACTGTCCTGACCCTGCACTGCATCACTGGATATGCATAGATTGAATAAGATAGTATCTCTCCAGGCGGAGAGTATCAGATTGTGCTATTGCCTTGTTTTACATTAGGTCTTGGTTTTACTCCAGGTTTTAGAGCTTGCAGCACAATTCAAATAATCTGATTTGAGCTGATCGGGAAGATACAACAAAGTGAAAAAGCGAGTTCATACTAAGTGCACAGGGCATGTTTGATATAGGCTATGCTCACAAAATATTTGCGATGATGGCAAAAATAATGAAAAATTAAGCAATATGAATTGAATGTGCTTTCTCTGCCAATACCATTTGGTGTGATTAGGATACACCCAACTGTGAACAGTTCAAATGTTAGATGGTGTCACGAACAGTGTTTCAGTCCAGCACACCTGGACTCATTCTGTCTAAAGCCAAGTGTCTCTTTGGAATTACATCGACTGCTCTCCAGATTATTTTAGCGTTTTTTTTAACTCTTTCAATGAGCTGTAAGAGAAGGCTATCTTTTTCTCTTTATCTACCCTTAGAAAGCTAGATTTTAACAGATTTAACAGTAGAACACTGTGCAAATGATGGCTAATGATTTTTACCATATACAATGAATCAGTGGACAAATACTGCATGATTGCACTGATATCCTAAGATACGCAACATCCTTTCAAAGATAGCTTTCATCTCCTCTGTCTCTGTCCTGTTCAAGGACAAAGGCTTGGAAAGGCGGGGGAGGGGAGATAATGGAGATATAAGAAGAGCTGGACCACGTACACGCTATTGGCCCGTAACATATGCATGCACTAACCGTTCAAAAATTGGGTCAGTAAGATTTTTTGGAAAGAAATCAATTCCCAGCATGGATGCATTAAATTGAAATTTTTTTTTATAAAAAATATTTCTATTTCAAATAAATGATCGTTATATGCCAAAGAATCCTGAAAAAAATGTTGTGGTTTCCACAAAAATATTAAGCAACATCGATAATGGTCACACTTTATTTTATGGTCCAGTTCTCGCTATTAACAAACCATTAACTATAACTCCTAATTTGCTGCTTATTAATAGTTAGTAGTTGTTAAGTTTAGGTTTAGGGTATAATCCTAAAGTGCAGAATATATGCTTTATAAGTACTAATAAGCAGCCAGTATGTTAATAATAGGCATGCTAATAAGCAAATAGTTAATAGTGAGAATTGGTCCCTATTCTAAAGTGTTTCCTCAATAATAATAATAAATGTTTCTTGAGCACCAAATCAGAATATTATAATGATATCTGAAGGACCATGTGACACTGAAGACTGTAATGATGCTGAAAATTCAGCTTTACCATCACAGAAATAAATTTAAATTTGAAATATATAAAAATAGAAAATAGCTATTGTAATTGTAATAATATTTCACAATATTACTGTTTTTACTGTGTTTTTACTGTATTTTTAATCAAATAAATGCAGCCTTGGAGAGCAGAAGAGACTTCTTTTAAAAACATTTATTCATTTTTTTACCAACCCCCAAATGTATTATGTACATGTACATGCTTAATAAAAACTTTATTATAATAACAACAAATTCATTAAAATAAGCATTATACTTAATTTGAGTCATAACAGGCAGCTGGTTATGTCATATCTCAGCCAGATAACTAGATTTTAGTGCTCGTCCACCTCCAAAATCCCAATTTAACCCCTGCCTAGCTCCTCCTCATCCTCCGCTCTGCTGCAGGTGATGGGAGATGATGAAGACAGGTCTGTGAATAGCCCACAGCTCCACAGCTCTGAGCTCCATGTTGGATGATGGGATTTCTCTAGACATTAATGGCCAGTAAGCAGAAAGGCTGTGTGCTTTCTCTTCCAGCTGAACTGCTGACTGATCAGAGGAGAGTCTCTGGCTATAGTCTCGGTAAACACAGACAGCCTTTTGCATTGAACTCTCTAATGAAACAACGTCAGCACTGATAGTGTTGGAGCAGGGTACACCTCACAGCCGAATCTCATCTCCGTTCCATTTCTCTTACCTAGATTGCTTCAGGGATGGATCTAACCCGAAAGGGCCAGACCAATACCTAAAAGAGAGAACAAAATGAGTCATCTGTAGACTGAAGCTCTGGAGTTTCTCTCTCTATCGCTGAGAGGGACGATTGCTCAGGCCTTGAGACTGGCACGGGGGTTTGGCACACATGTTGAATTGTGCATTAGAAACAAAGCTTTACACTTGACATTTGAAACGCTGCACCACTTCAGTTAACCCAAGTCCTTACACTTGATGACATGCACACTAGTCAGAGATGACCAATGAGTCCTTCATGTCAAGTGTGCCTTTTAGTGGTCACTGCTAAGTCATTTTAAAGCAGGATAATGGTTTCAAATATAGTTATATTTGATGTAAATTCAACTAAAAATAATCTAAAAATTATATATATAGTTGAGTAAAAATAGTTTAAAATATATGTAATATGGTTATAATATAGTTATTTATAAATTATTTAAATTATTTAATTATCTAAAAAAAATCTAAAATATTTACACCAAATATAACTGTATTTAAAAAAAAAAGTTTAAGTTACATTTGGTGTAAATTCATCAATAACCCCAAATCCCTCTCTGTCTCTCTCTATCTAGTTTATTATTATTATTAATAACCTGTATATTTTAATAATAATAATAATAATAATAATAATAATAAATACTGTTTAATTAAATATACAAGTGAATTAAATATGAAATAAAAGTTCTTCATCTCATCTGATTATTTTCTTTTTTTATTTAGAATTTTTTAATGCAACTCAAAAGATAGAATAAAATATTATGTAACGCATATGTTAAAACCATAAAACTAACATTATAAAATATATTAGTGCTGTCAAACCATTAATCGTGATTAAACGCATCCAAAATAAGAGTTTTTGTTTACATAATATATGTTTGTGTACTGTGTATATTTATTATGTATATATAAAGACACACACATACAGCATATATTTTTGAAAATATTTACATGTATTTATTTATATTTATATAAATTATATGACATATAAATATATTTAATATATAAACGTAACATATTTTTCTTAAATATATACATGCATGTGTGTGTATTTATATATACATAATAAATATGCACAGTACACACACATATATTATGTAAACAAAAACTTTTATTTTGGATGCGATTAATCGCGATTAATCGTTTCACAAAACTAATATATATACAGCAAATATATACAATGCACTATCATACTGCCAATTAGAGCCTTTCAATCTGGTTTTATTCTCTTTCTGACAATAGTTTGAGCAAAATCATCAGTAAGCCACAAATATAATTAATGTATGTGAAGCTATTTGTAAAAGTAACCTCTGTGAGATGTGAAAGTTTCTTTAAAGAAAATAAGTCCTTATGAATCAGTCCTTATGAAACTGTTGGGACAAATAATAAAATGAAAGATACATTAAAGTCATCTGGAATTCAAATGGACCTTATTTACTTTCCTAAAGCTTTTTTCTAGGTCATATTGTGGATGATTCATCACTACACATTATTTTACAGGAAAACAAAAATGTTTGTCATCTTAATCTTCAATCAAAATGTAATAACTTTCCCCTGAAACAGCTTTTGTTGTGTCACTTAAGCTGTGTAAGCTGTGGGATAGTTGTTAAAAAAGCTATTACATATAGCTTTTATTACATACAAATGAAGTCATTAGGAGCGTCCCAATTCGCATTCTTGAGCACTATTCTGTCATTCTGTAGTATAAACAGTGTGAGTAGCGCGAGTTGGACACTTCAAAACCTCAACTGTCTCAGCTTCACTTAGACAACAATGCTTGATAACAAAATAATTTTATAAATTAGACAGTTGACTACATAGTGCATAGTGTATAATATGTCATTCAGAACTCACATATGGTCTTGCTTAGTTCTGGACTGTATTGGACTTTCCACCATCCAGTTAACTTCAATTTCACATGAAAATGTCACATTACTGTAGTAAAATGGATTGAGAATACCAATTCACATCGCCTTTACCGTCACCTCACGCTTCTGTGGATTAATTAGTGGTGAGTGTTGTATTTTAATGATGGGGAATTAAATCGTGTTTGTTTTTGGCAGATCAGTGCGAGGAGAGCATCAGTGAAAGGAAGAGATCAGCACATAAATGCTGATGTACACATGTACCTGCCATGGATCTGACACCTTCTCAACTGGGAATTTAACAGGTTGCTAAGCAACAAGCACAAGCCTCCTTGGAAGGCTTGAATCTTAATTGGTCCGACTGGTCAGTCCTTTTTTATTTATTTATTTTATTTACAGTCCATTTCTTATTTTTGATGACAAGGTCACAGGTAGGAACACAGACACGGAAAAACATGTTGGAGCTTCATAAATGAAACATGAGCAAACCTCCCGCGCTGTCCAATCTACCTCAAACTATTTATGTGGACACACTCGCTCAGTTCTCCCTCAAGCATGAAAGAGCAGCAGCACCTGAGGACTACAGAGTGTGTTTTCCAATGCAATGAAGATCTCAGGCGTTCAGAGGGTGAACTTGAGGTTCAGACCTCACTGCCTTTGTAATTTCACTCCTGAAGCATCAAGCCTCATGCAGAATGAAAACTCATTGTTGAAGTGCCACTCGGTTTTTATGATCATCCAGATGGGAAATATATCTAGGATTTATTCAAATGCTCTCAGATTGGGAATAAAAGAAATACTGGAAGCAAATGATTTCCATGACATTTGGTTTCATTAGCACTTCTTGAACATCTTCATTCGTTTCTGCGAGTAAATTTCTCTGAGAGTGTTTACAGGTGCCGCTACCGAAGCTACAGCACCACAGCAAAAGAAACTGTGTCAGCCCAGTTGCGAGCTTGTGCCTGAATTGGATGTGATGAGGGAGAAAGAATGGGTGCACTGAAATAATAAAAGACAATAAACAGACAACACATCTTTCTATTGCAGTGTCCCTGCTGGCTGCACACAACAACAAATGCAGAGAGCTACCGTTGTGCTCCGTTTTGTGAATAAATTGCTCTTGTAAGACATTTTTTAAAATAAATTGGTCGGACAGACTTACAAAGACTTAATGTTACCAAAAAGTAATATTGTTTTTGTTTAGTGTATATGTTAAGTATAGTATGTTTGTAAAATCTGACAAACACTGCTGTAGGGCTGCACGATTAATCGAATGTGATTGTCATGCGCATCTCGTCAGTAAAGCCGGTTCTGTGATTAGTAGTAAATCTCCAACACGTGCTTCAGATGAAGCAGCGTTTACTACACAGAGCCGTAGTTCACTGACAAGCTACGCAAAATCGCGTTCATAATCGCGCGGTTATGAAATCGAAGAAATCGTTTACGATAATGACTGCTGTTTGTGTAGCTTGTCAGTGAACTACGGCTCTGTGTAGTAAATGCTGCTTCATTTGAAAGCATGTGAAAATACTACATTTAATAACATGTTTTTACTCAACTCAGTTGAATCTTCTGTTTATTCAGCTGCAGCTATAGGGATTTCCTGGGTTTCTTCTGCCAGGCGTATTTGGAGTTTCAGCGCGAGAGCGCTCTCTGGCCTTCAGATGGAGATTTACTGCTGATAACAGAGCCGTGCTTCACTGATAAAACCAGTAATATTGTGAAATATTATTACAATTTAAAATAACTTTTATTACAAATTAATATTTTAAATAGTGCTGTTTACTACACAGAGCCGTAGTTCACTGACAATTAGGCAATATCGCGTTCGATTACGAACACGATATCGCCTAGCTTGTCAGTGAACTACGGCTCTGTGTAGTAAATGCTGCTTCATTTGAAAGCATGTGAAAATACTACATTTAATAACATGTTTTTACTCAACTCACTTCATAACGTCAGTCGAGTGTTGAAATAAATCCTTCTGTGAGATGATGTGGCTTCTTACACAGAATAAGGCACGCAACATATTTCATAGTATTCTAAGCAGTAATAAAGGTTATGTCCATTAGCACTGCATTATTATATACTTTATTATAATAAA
>NW_015637544.1:704428-740822 GCF_001515625.1 Sinocyclocheilus rhinocerous | reverse complement strand
CAGAAACGTGCTTCACTGAAAGATATGCATGACAATCGCAGCTTCTGCCTAATCATGATTTATCGCCTTTGCAATATAATTTCGATTAATCGTGCAGCCCTACACTGCTGTACTGTGTGCTATTTATACTACCATTCAAAGGTTTGGGGTCTCCTTGTATATATTTAAGAAAAAGATGTTAGGTTTATATATTAAATATATGTATATATAATATAAATTATATGAATATAAATATATGCATGTAAATACATGTAAATATATATTTTTAAATATATACTGCATGTGTGTGTATTTATATATACATAATAAATATACACAGTATACACAGACATATATGATGTGAACAATAACTTTAATTTTGGATGCGATTAATCGTTTGACAGCACTAATTTTAAAATGTAATTTATTCCTGTGATGCAAATCTGCATTTTCAGCATCATTACTCCAGTGTTAATTGTCACATGATCCCTCAGAAATCATTCATATATGATGATTTCCTGCTCAAGAAACATTTCTGACTATTATTAATGTTGAAAACAGTTTTTATGTTTAATGTTTTTGTGAAAACCATGATACATTTATAATTTTTTTCATGATTATTTGATGAATAGAAAGTTCAAAAGAACAGCTTTTATTTGAAATGGACATATTTAAGAACATAAATGTCTTTACTGTCATTTTTTATCAATGTAATGTATCTGTGCTGAATAAAAGCATGGGTCCCACTTTATATTAAGTGGCTTTAACTACTATGTACTTACATGTAATACTTTGATGCAATGCACTAATTATGTACTTACATGTTTTTACATTGTACTTATATATTTTTAAAGTACATGCATGTAATTACATCTGTAATTATTTCTGTAATAACATTTATAATTACACTTTTGACCTATCCCTTACACCTTAACCCACCTTTAAACCTACCCATACCACCAAACCTGTCCCTAACCTTACCCGTATCCCACCTCAATAGCAGCAAACGTGTTTTGCAATACAACATGAACATAATAAGTAAACTGTGCTTATGCAAAGGCCCACCTAATATAAAGTGGGACCAAAAGTATTAATTTCTTTTAAAAAATTCTTGCTGACCCCACACTTTTAAATGGCAGTGCAAATAAAAAAACAACAAAAAAAAAACTACTTTGGAAATTGGAAAGTAAATGGAAATTGATAGTAAATGTCACAATTAATTACAAAGAAATGGCGAGAAACATGTTGAATGAAACATGAAATTTGTTTGACTGAAATAGAATTTTATTGTGAAAAGTACCACAATAATCTTTGCTTCATTTATGAAGTAAAAATTTTTTTTTATACATTTTACAGTGTAGTGCTTGATTCCCAACTACTGCCATTTCCAAAGAAATAGTGAATAAAATAACTTCCATGCAAATAACAGCAGTTCTCCATTTATTGGCGTGAGGCACGATTGGCATCACACACTATAAAGACCCAAAGTGCTTAGATAAAGATTTTCTCTCATCGGCCAATGGTGTTTCCCCATGAATGTTTCATCAACCATTGAATATCAGCCAAAAATAGAGCCTACAAAAATATGTGTAACATTATCCCACTCCCTCTCACGGCAGCTTAAAGTCACCATTTAAAATGTGTACCCAGAAATCCCTCTCTCTCTCTCTCTCTCTCTCTGCACTGCAAACACACATTCACACTCTCACGCTTACTGACCCGCACACACAACCCTCGGCGTTAGGCACACTTTTCACTCCAGTGTGAGCCTAATGCACAACGTCAAGGTAGAGATTGTTTTCCACTCATTCGGCGGGTAATATATGCCGTGTGGCGATATCCCTAAGAAAGGATGGTTTAAATTTTAATGACTTTTTCAGGAGGTGGTTATTTCATTGGAAACACTTGGGTGCACAGGCTAGAATCTATAATCCTCTTTATTGGATGGCGTCTCGTTGTATTCTCACGGGACGTCCACCTCCATAATGCTGCTGTGTGCTGGGGATGGTGATGGGGGTTGTCTGAGGAATTTCTTTGTTCGGGATATCCATACTGTTTTTATCTAATCTATCATAAAAATAGGTTCATTACAACCAATTTCAAGAGTTATTCTAAAGAATGATATGGGAATTAGTCATGAAATCACTCTGAATGGATGTATTTGATTTCACATTAGCAGAATGTGTTAAACAGAAGGTCTTAAAGATCAAAAACTGGATTTCTGCTTAGAAAAGCAGGCTGGATTGACCTCTGTAGTAACATGTTTAAATGCAGTGGTGATCTGATATATAAATATGTTGAGAACGCAGATCAGAAACATTTCAGAAATCTGTAATAAGGTCCATCTGCGAGGCACGAATAAGTGTGGTGCTTCAAAAAGGAACTTTTAAGCATGAGGAGATAACAAAGAAGCAACCAAGTGTATCTTCAAGGCTGTCTTTGTGAGATGTAAATGTGCTTTGATGTATTCTGCTCTACTTATACTGGGTTTAGGACTTTGGAGATACAAAAATCAATAGCACCTCCAGAGCCTGTGAAAGAAATTAGGCCAGTTTTCCTGAATTGGAGAAATACAGTATATAGAATAGGCTCGTGCAATTGCATTTCAACCTATCTGGTGTTTACAGTAAACAATGCATCATTTATATTCTCTCTTTGGATATGCTGCATGGACTTTGACAAGCGCACAAAACCACTCCATCTGTTTTTGTTTTGAAGTTAATGTTGCATTGAAAACCTGGATAATGCAATAAATGTCTCTGTGCTTACCTTACTTTTGGATGTTTATACACCTCTGGAACAAATGCTGTACTTAGCAGGCTTCCAGATCTCTGAACTCACTCAAGTAAGGACAGGTGAAGGTGTTGGCAATTTACTCAAAACATACTGTGACAAATTGAGAGAGGGTTTTGAGTTAACCTTCATTGATCAGACCAGGACTTCTGTATATTGATCAAGAAACACTGAAACTGAAGCTGTTTGAATCTGGGTTGCATTCACTCTGAGGTCACTCGCACAGCTTAACTACGATCTCTCTGAAAGGAATCCAAGTATGATTGCATGAGCTGAAATGACTACAGGACGACATGTCCGTAAACATAATTAGAAAATGTATATGCTGTGTATCTTGGCATAGGTACACATTTGTTAGCTAGATAGTGGGTTGGTTGGGGTAGACAGATAGATTAGCTATAGATTGGAAGCAGCCAGTTTCCATGCTAAATATGTCATCTGCAATTGGCAGATGTTCCTTCCATTTGGCCGATATGTGAGGAGATCTATGATACCAAATTTTCAAGCCAACATGCCCATCTGGCATTTTTTTTTCTTTAAATCGGATCAGGCTAATGCTATTTTCAGTGTTTGTAAAACATGTTTTGTGGGTAAAGCAACACAAAGGCTTTTAATACAGCTAATGCAAGTATGAGAAAGAAGCGCTAGCCATGTAGGTAAAGTTATTCTGACTGACTTTAACAGCTGGCAGCGTAAATAGTCTACACTTCTTTTGTTTCTTAGGCTGGGTAGCAATAAATATTGTCCTCACAAAATGTTGAACATCAAGTAATTTCTGTTAATTGGAGAGAAATTGTACTTTAACTGTAAAGATAATGTCTGTTTTCCAAACACTTCTCCCATCTGCCATTGGACAGCCAAACATATAGCCCCGCCCCAAACTCACGCCATTGGTTGAACCAGTGTTGCTGTTGTCAGACTAGGGTGTGTTTCCCATACAATGAATGTCGAATTATTGCTGTAAATAACAAACATGGCTTCTGAGAACTTACTCATTTTGTAGTTGCTGCTTTAATTCCAGATATTTGATTCAATAGGTTTTCCCAGGGCACTACAGCACATTCGCACATGCACACTCTTCAAAAACAGCACTTTCATTCTCTTCTCGCATGTTTCACGACACTTTAAGAGTGAAATGTGGCACGTTCAGATTTATTTGGAATATAATAACATGAATCTCCCAATTTTTTATTAAGTTGGTTGTTGTACATATGTGGCACTTAAAGGTTAATGCTAATTAATCATGTATGGAAAAATAATGTTCCACCTACACTAAACCCAACCACACACCTAACCAATAATGTTAACAAAAGTAAACGAGGGATAAAGTGCATTTGCTGAAGCAACTATACCTTTTTCTCTTGATTCTACAAGTCTTTGAGCAGTGCTTTACCAGGTGAGCCACCAAGCAAGTTTACTACATTAGAAAAGCCATATATGAAGCTGGTTATGTGATGTAAACATTATTAGTTTATAAACCATGCACAATTATAGAAGTGTTTTGAGGTCATAACAATATTATGCAAGAAATTGTGCAAAAATAAGTCTATATTATCAATAATTTCCCCTTGTAATCATAATTTGTGTAAAATGGCTATAAGTTTTTGGTGTTTTACTGCCTCCAGTGTTTATTTCAACTGCAGTGAATTGTATTTAAAGGTACATTTTTGGAGTTTTGCAAAAATGTAGGTGGAGGCATTTTTTTCCAGTAAACCGGGGTTGAGATTGTACTACATGTTATTTTGCTTATTTTGCTCCAGAGCATGATCTATTTTAGTTTACGTCACGCTAGCATTAGCAAGAAACTATTTTTCTAACCACAGGTTGAGAGCTCTAGTCCCAGTGACACAAGTTTGCAATGCTGTTTGTGAATTTCCATTTGACCTATGGTTTTAGGAAACATAGAATTGTTAAATTAGTTTTTTGTAATGACAGATCTTCTGAACATAGGCCTAGTTGTCTAACAATGCTGTTTGGAAGCAATTAGCACAATGTTTTGATAACATCACACACCACTCAAGGGAATCAACCTACAAAGTTCGTACAGTGATTTCTGCTTTTAAGCTAGGATAGGACAAATATTTTAACATATTATGCAGTTCACCTGGGTGACCGATCTGTGTATTTGGCGAAAGATCAGTAGTGCCGATAGAGCCTTGCTGACAAACGGTGTTAACCAGAATAAGGGTAGTGAACCATAGGTTCCTTTTAGCTGAAGGTGATTGATCATGACAAAAGCGTCATCCCTACATCACATCTCTTAGATACACTCCATCCAGCAGCCTGCGAGAGGAAGTCAGCCCTGCCACAAGAGATGCTCATTAGAGGAGGCGTCTCTGTTCATGGACATCATGATGAATGGAGGACACAGCACCTCAGGCTGACGGCTGTTTATCTGTGAACGCTTCCTCTGCCCTGAGCCTGCCATCACAAGGCTCTTTTCCTATTTCACAAGTCTATTCAATTCACATACTGAACTCGGTGAATCATCTTGTCTGGACTGAAAATGTCCAGATCATTCATCATCACACTGCAAAAAGCATTTTAGTGACTCATAATCGAGACTTTTGTAAATAAAAAGACATCCTTAAAACTAATATATTTAATATATTTATATTTTTATATATTTAAGCAGTATTATTTTATGGAAGTTCTAAGCGGCCATGCATTATTATAATTATTTTATGATCTGGACATAACGAATTGTTTTCTCGTAATCACAACTTAAGTTTCTCGTGATCTCAACATAAATTGTTTTCTCGTGATCACAACTTAATTTTCTCATGATCTCGACATAACAAAAGTTGTCTTCTCGTGATCACGACTTAATTTTCCCGACATAACAAAAGTTGTTTTCTCGTTATCACAACTTAATTTTCTCATGATCTCGTCATAACAAAAGTTGTTTTCTCGTGATCACGACTTAATTTTCTCATGATTTTGACATACCAAAAGTGGTTCTTTTAACAATAGCTGTGTCCGAAATCACTCACTCATTCACTAATCCCTATATAGTGTATGGCAGCTGAGTGGACTATATCAGAAAGGAGTGAACGAAATGAAGTGAACGGAATCGGATGGTGACGTATACACTGCACGTGAGAAACATCGTCATCATATGTACTTTTATATTACATGTACCTTATTTTAGAAAATAATATTAATAGCAATAACACTTAAAATAACTTTATATTGTAATTGTACATACCTCCGCATCAGCTTTGTGGTTTCATTGATGGTATATTGTTAATTTATTTTGTATTGCTTTGTTCATAATCATTAAATAGCCTACTATTAAAATACTGTCAACAAAAATAAACCCACATTAACACGTGTTCATAATTGTATGCATTTATTGTTTGTAGTATTTTAAAAAATCTTCGAGTAGCGCTTTGCACTCAGGCCCTGTTTACACTAGTGCAGGATCCTCGTCTACATTGGCGTTTTCACTGCGTTTCAGAAACGTTCTCCGTCCATACTACACAACCGAAAACGCATGTCACATGACCATTCATGCAGGTACAGCCATAGATATGTATAGGTAGATTCCCTATTATTTAGATGCTGGATGCGTCTACATGCTTGGAGCGGTCGAATGGGGAATCTACCTATACATATCTATGGCTACAACAATGAGCATGATGTAACTGTTTACACGATCGTCAAGGATACGCAGAGAGAATGTGGGCCGCCACGCCATCGTTTTCAAAAATCTCAGTTTTGATCCATTTACACTGAAATACAACCCCGGAGTTTTCAAACAAAAATGGGGTCTGCATTTTCAAAAGTCTCCGTCTTCGAGGGTTGAAAACGCCGGAGTAGTGTAACCATACTATACCATAGCAAAAGTTATGCGTTTTAAAACGAAAATGCACTAGTGCAAACGGGGCCTCAGATAAGATGCAAATGGTCATAGAGTGCCCTCAGGCGACCGTTAAATTTATATAAGAATGAATATGCTACCAACGGACATTTTTAAATATCCATCAAATTATCATAATTTTTGTAAATTAACAAAGATGCCACCTCAGTAAATGAATAAAATATTAAACTGAGTTAATGCCTACATAATATATTTTAATATAAATAATGCATGAAATAAACATTAAAACAGAAATAATAAAGATGTTAACGGCATTCAAACTCGCACGCTCCTGCTCTCTCATCCAGCTCGTCGGTTCTCCGCATTGGATTGTGGGAAATAGTGCTTCGGCGAGTGTACATCTGCGGTACAGTCGAAATCAGAATGCATTGTGGGTAAAAAGTAGTGAACGAATGTAGGGAATGAAGTCGTTCACTCAGAATTCGGACAGCACTACAAAATGGCTGACACCCGATATAATGCACTATATCTATACACTATACACTTTTATTAGTCATGTAGGATAGGCTGTGATATCATATGCGTTACAAGCTTGGATGCTGTTGTGTGTGTGCTTTACAAAGAAATGTACAAAATACAAAAGATTAGGCTACAACACTGTAAGACACCATTGAACTAAATTATACACATATGTAAATCACATTTCTTATTAATATACATTTATTAACGATAAAGATTAAAAATATAAGAAAGATGCACATTATACATCATTGTAAATGAGAAGCTGTGATGAGACGTGCAGCGGAAATAACGTAAGATAACAGATACAATTTCAAGCAAAATGATCATTATTCAAGCATTAAACATTTATAAGTTATTTAAATGTCAGTAATGAGCTGCACAAATTATAGCAATCACGAAGAAGGTCCAAACGCGTACAGTAGGCTATAGTGGATATACAGTATACAACTCCCCAATCAAGTCGTGATCATGAGAAAACAACTTTTGTTATGTCGAGATCACGTGAAAATTAAGTCTTGATAATGAGAACAACTTTTGTTATGTCGAGATCACGACACAAATGAAGTCGTGATCACAAGAAAACAACTTTTGTTCTGTCGAGATCACAAAATAATTAAGTCGTGATAACGAGAAAACAACTTTTGTTATGTCGAGAACATGAGAAAATTAAGTCATGATCACGAGAAAACAACTTTTGTTATGTCGAGAACATGAGAAAATTAAGTCATGATCACGAGAAAACAACTTTTGTTATGTCGAGAACATGAGAAAATTAAGTCATGATCACGAGAAAACAACTTTTGTTATGTCGAGAACATGAGAAAATTAAGTCATGATCACGAGAAAACAACTTTTGTTATGTCGAGAACATGAGAAAATTAAGTCATGATCACGAGAAAACAACTTTTGTTATGTCGAGAACATGAGAAAATTAAGTCATGATCACGAGAAAACAACTTTTGTTATGTCGAGAACATGAGAAAATTAAGTCATGATCACGAGAAAACAACTTTTGTTATGTCGAGAACATGAGAAAATTAAGTCATGATCACGAGAAAACAACTTTTGTTATGTCGAGAACATGAGAAAATTAAGTCATGATCACGAGAAAACAACTTTTGTTATGTCGAGAACATGAGAAAATTAAGTCATGATCACGAGAAAACAACTTTTGTTATGTCGAGAACATGAGAAAATTAAGTCATGATCACGAGAAAACAACTTTTGTTATGTCGAGAACATGAGAAAATTAAGTCATGATCACGAGAAAACAACTTTTGTTATGTCGAGAACATGAGAAAATTAAGTCATGATCACGAGAAAACAACTTTTGTTATGTCGAGAACATGAGAAAATTAAGTCATGATCACGAGAAAACAACTTTTGTTATGTCGAGAACATGAGAAAATTAAGTCATGATCACGAGAAAACAACTTTTGTTATGTCGAGAACATGAGAAAATTAAGTCATGATCACGAGAAAACAACTTTTGTTATGTCGAGAACATGAGAAAATTAAGTCATGATCACGAGAAAACAACTTTTGTTATGTCGAGAACATGAGAAAATTAAGTCATGATCACGAGAAAACAACTTTTGTTATGTCGAGAACATGAGAAAATTAAGTCATGATCACGAGAAAACAACTTTTGTTATGTCGAGAACATGAGAAAATTAAGTCATGATCACGAGAAAACAACTTTTGTTATGTCGAGAACATGAGAAAATTAAGTCATGATCACGAGAAAACAACTTTTGTTATGTCGAGAACATGAGAAAATTAAGTCATGATCACGAGAAAACAACTTTTGTTATGTCGAGAACATGAGAAAATTAAGTCATGATCACGAGAAAACAACTTTTGTTATGTCGAGAACATGAGAAAATTAAGTCATGATCACGAGAAAACAACTTTTGTTATGTCGAGAACATGAGAAAATTAAGTCATGATCACGAGAAAACAACTTTTGTTATGTCGAGAACATGAGAAAATTAAGTCATGATCACGAGAAAACAACTTTTGTTATGTCGAGAACATGAGAAAATTAAGTCATGATCACGAGAAAACAACTTTTGTTATGTCGAGAACATGAGAAAATTAAGTCATGATCACGAGAAAACAACTTTTGTTATGTCGAGAACATGAGAAAATTAAGTCATGATCACGAGAAAACAACTTTTGTTATGTCGAGATCACGAGAAAATTAAGTCTTGATAATGAGAACAACTATTGTTATGTCGAGATCACGACAAAAATGAAGTCGTGATCATTGACATTTAACAGCGGATGGGAAACGAGGGGCAGAACACACTTTACACAGTAACTAATGGGACACACCTGGGAGCAAATTAACTAAACAAGGAACACCTGGAACAAATGCACATAAGGACAGGAACGGGAAGGACCAAATAAGGGCATAAAAATAAACATAGAGCACGTGGGGGAGGAAAACACACACAACACACGGAACAAAGTCTGACAGTTATGTCGAGATCACGAGAAAATTAAGTTGTGATCACGAGAAAACAAGAAGGAAAAAAATAATAATGCATGGCCACTTAGAACTTCCGTATTATTTAGAGCAGTATTAGTTTTCCCCCTCCTCATTTTAATCATAAGCCTCACTGAATGTTATTGGGTTTATGCATAAAACATAATTTGAGTGATTTTTTTGCTATTTAGTATTGTTTATTTCCAGGCTTTTCTTTCTCATTCATTTGTGTTTATGAATTTCCATGCAGTCACGACTAAAGAATGTACCTCTCACCCAAAAAGTCCTCCAGCTAATGAGCCATTTCCTTCAGAGTCAGAGAGCACCCACTGCTCTCCACCATATGTACAGCCATGCTACGCAGTTTTCGCTCATCTAGCCGTGGGTTCTCTGACCACGACTGCTCTACCATATGTGCATTTTTGGCAACCATATCCCCACACTCAGTCAACACTTGTTTCTGCTTTAACAGCAGTATTTTCCGATTTTATTTCCATGACATGCAAAACTCGTCTGTACTGCATTTTGCCACTCATCACATTCATTCTTCCCTATGCTGCAATTTAAAGTCGGCCAAGACGTGCTACTTTCCACTCTTTTGCAGGGGTGCTGGAAGCAGGTAGGGTGCTTTTGGCCTGCATCAACTTAATCTGCTGATGTTAAAATGTGCTTAGGTTATCTCGAGTTTAAAGTGCATTACTCGAATTCACTTTTAACATTTAAGATTCAGAAAATACTGTATGTTGCGCTAAACTATACTGAAGCAAATGCTACTTTTGAGTTAACATCCCATGTGAAAAAGAAGTATGCTTAATTACTTAAAATGTGCGCTACAAATCTCAATAGTAAATCTTTTAAAAAATGCAATTGCAAATACTATAATATTAATGAAATAAAAGTGTACTTAGAGTAGACTTTCATGACACTTAAATGTGTGTAAAAGTGCACTTCATAATACTGTCAAGTTTTACTTTGCATTTTAAATTATTGTTTTCATCTTTTGTCAATGTTTTGTGCTTTAAAGAAGTTCACCTATTTTGATGTGTTGGCTAACATACTAAAGCACATGCAAAGTACTTGAACATAATTTTAACTGTAGTGTGTTATTTGATAGTACATGTAAAGTTAATATATGTTAAATGTACTAAATTGTAACTGCATCATTACAAATGTGTAATTACAAATATATTTAAATATATAACATTAGAAATGACATTAATATTTTCTAATTAATTAATTTTCTAATTATTTTCTTAATAGTATATTTTAGTTTGCCATAAAAGTACATTTGGCAGTACACTTTAACCATATTTCAAATACTTTTTAGAGACACTTAAACCATATTTTAAAACCATATTTTAAAGTAATTATATAATCACATATTTCCATAAAGATGTATTTAACATCTACGTAGGTAGGTAAAAAAAAGCACTGTATAGTTCAGCTAATGTCATTAAATATAAATTCAAAGTAAGACATTTTCAGGCAATTGAAATTAAGTGTCTGAAACATTACATTCAGTTCCCACTTTGTTCAAAGTATATTATTTCCTACTCTTTTTAAAAGTATAAAGCTGAAGTGTATGTCCTTTCCACAAGGGATATTCTGGCTGGAATAAGAATGAAGTAATCACTTGAAAAACTTGATGTTAAATGGTTGACATTGTTTTGACATATGTGACATATGAACTACAGATCTGATCTCCAGATATTGATTACAATACATTATATTACATCTTCAGTATAAGGACACCAAAAACCCCATTCATAACCCCAAAGTGTTCACTAACCCCCACACCACAAGAAAATATAACAAAACAGGACTATATACAGAAAAGTAACTACACACAAAAAGGAAGAGGCTTTTTCCCCGTTGTTTTTTGTAACACATTCAGCCAGTGGTCGTAATGCTTTTATTTTTGAAATAAACTTCTAATTTCATATTTTTATTGTTGGTAAACTCTAAGCCTCTAATTTGGACTATTTTTAATTTGGTATGCCAGTAATACAGCAGACAATGTATCGCCCCTCCTAATTTACTGTCTTCAAATAGAACACACTCTGCTTATAATGTGGTCTTTACAAATAAACAGCAAATAACAATACAAGTCAAATAAATTTAAATAATGTAACAGTTTAAATCTGTTAATAATTAACAGCCATAAAAAGGAATTTTATGCTCTGCAACTCATGATAAATCATATTTATTGTTGTATTGTCATGTAATTCAACACTGAATCACTTTTTGAAGGCTTGGCACATTGCTTAAGTTTGTACAGGTCTGTCTAAAATGATTAGTCTGAAAACTCCATAGAGGTTCTGATGTAAATCTGATGTCATGCACTGATGTCTGGATCCCACCCTGCAATGCTAGATTACTTGACTGCACCCGAAAACCTCTGTGGCTTTTGCAGGCCTGGATGGGTGTGCACTGCTTACAGCTGACCCAGAGAGCAGCCCACATCTGTGGGAACACAGGCCAGACATGACCAAACTACAGCCACCTGTCCCTGCAGCACAACTGCTTGCAGAGCGGCAGGATCTCTTCCTTTACGAAGATCAATATTACTCAAGGCAGCTGGAGAAATATTGATCATTTCTATTTGAAAGCTTTTCCCCTATGCTCACCAGCATGGCTTGAGTTAACTTAATGTTCCCTTCTGTATTTTGTATAGTCCACAATTTTTCCTGAATATAATGGTTTTTATTTATATTTTCAAATCCTCCTTCTTTAAAGACTTTTGATGACTTTTAGTCAGCATGGTTTGCTGCTGGATAGCAGGCTGCCAAATTACGATAGCTCAGCCAGCAAGACTTCTCTGATTAACCAGCTTTGGAAAATAAATTTAGGCGTGTGTTTCCCACACAACGATGTAGCTTGCTGCTGAACCATCATAGTAAAATGCATAGTTTGAGAAACTAAATAGCAAGTCACGACTGTTTCCTGAAACCACAGTAACATGTTCACACCCCTTGTCGCTTAAACCATGTTATGACTGTCGTTAATGACTTCACAAACAGGTGGTGGAGTAATCACTTCTGCTAATTAGTCAATTCAAGATCACAGGTAATGACAGATTTTAGTTCATTTACATGAACAAAAGAAAGACGCTCATCACGTTATGCAGTATGTAATTGGCATCAGGGCCGTAGCTGGGGTTTGCGGGGCCCTGGTGCAGGTTTTACCCATGGGCCCTGCTTGAAATCGTGTAAATAGCACAAATAAATAAATAGAACAAAGTAGGGTTGTGCCGATAGATGATAGTATCGTGTATCGACAATAGTCAGGCTGATGCCTTTGACTATAACAAGACGATTATTATTATTATTATTGTTATTATTACTATGAATTTTATTATTATCAGGCTCATAATACCATCTAATTAATATTAGGGCTTATTTGTTCCATCATATTTCTTTTTCCACGTTTTTACAGTGTTGCGCGATATAACCAATCTCACACGATTCCGTTGAATTTATGAATGCAGCGGCCAATCAGAGGCATTCAGATGAGTCATCGCTGAAACAGCGGTGTTTTGTTGTGCTCACACTCGCTGACTGAATTCAGCTCACTCGTGAATTCTCTCATCATAAACAACAAAGTGCAGATGTGATTCATACAGTGAAGAAAGCTTCACTGATTATAACGTGTTTTTTAAAGTGCATATACTCGCGCTAGTCACTGATGATGATCTTTGGTAACGTAAATGTTCTTTGCTCGTTTTCTGTAGCTGCTTTTTGAACAACTGTGGAAATGTAAGCATTATAATTAGTAACTTACGACGTTTCTATTAAATTGCTATGTTAAATACAAATTCAGTCATATTAATTAGGCTGTTTTTAGCTTTATGCTGGAGTTGGTTCACTTTCACTTTCAGACAGGTATTTTGACATAATTTTGTATGTATTTGTTGGTTCAAGAGCAAGAAGAGGCAAAACTCAATTCGGTGTTTGCGGGCTGTGAGACTCTTTGAGTACGTGCTGTGCGCACAGAACACAGTGCGCTGGTGCTGAATTAAGCTCTTTAACGTTGTTTTGTGCTTGCATGTTTAAATTGGCGAGGTGTATTTGTTCGTTCAAGCGCAAGAAGACACGAAAGAGATCTCAATTCGCTGTTTGCGTGCTTTCTGATTTGTGAGTACTCAGTTGAGTTTTTCGCATCTTGTGCTTGAATGCTTTAAAATCTATTAAATGTTTAAAGGCTTAAAAACATGTGCAAATGATAAGCTTTCGTGGCGACACACAGCAGTGGCCTGTCAACTGCCATGATCGTCTTTTATGCTGGCCTCGGGCAGTCGGTTGAAATCGCCGCGGGCCCCCCACTGCCGTGGGCCCCTATAATCGTCACCACCTTTCACCCCACTAGCGACGGCCCTGATTGGCATTGACTTTACTGCTGTATGTCAGGGTTCTGTTATGTTTTATCTGTGTTGGTTTTACAATGAGTTGGTTTTGCTCTGTTTCCAGTTCATTATTTCATCTACTGCAACCAGACGGGACACCGCATACATGCGGTTCATTCAGTCTGCAGCCTTCACCACAACATAATTTCTCTGAGATCCTTCTGTAATGAACATGCTGTTTGATCATTTTCACTATTTTTGTTCCCAATCATTTTGCTTTATTTGATGTTTGATTCATCATGGGTTTCCTTTTAACGTCATACTCTGGGGTTCAGAATGACGCTGATTGTTTTTGAATGTAAGGAAGGATATAAAATGTACATTAGCTTGCTTATTGGGCCCGAGAACATGATCTAAGTTCACATGTCCTACTAACAAGAAACTGCATGTAGCCACAGGTCAAGAGTTCCAACTCTAGTTCCAACCACACATTTGTATACAGTATTTGTATATGTTGGTAACGACAGTACTTGCAACCATAGTTTAGGAAACGCACCCCTGATTGAATTCCTCGAGAGCTGTCATTATATCCATCAGTACCTTATAAAAACACTTTTAGGCAGACTAGTGCACCCTAAATGCAGAATCCAGCCGAGCAGAATAGAGCTGCTAAATTTCGGAAAGCGTTTGCGAGTTTTATTTGCAATATGCATTATGCAGTCTGCTGTCTGAGGCGGATATGAAAGTCTATCTGAGGCAGCTGATCACTGAGATATTGATGAAGCACTTATGAGAGAGAGAGCATCAGGTGTGTGACATGCTCAGTCTCTGATGGCCAGCGGAGAGGAGAAGCAATAAAAGTGGATTAGCGCTGGATTAGCTGATTGTCACTTCACTCCGTATTTTCACCCCCTGCACTCACTTAAATACATTCCTGTAGGGAAAACACACAAGCGTGCAGTTTCCCACGAACAGAGTAGACTTTGCGGTTTAATGGCATTAAATTATTAACTAACATAGAATTAAGATTCAAAGTAGCTTGACACATCAACAAACTGCGTCAACTCAGGTCTAAACCTTCTCGACTGTATTCAACAATTTAAGATCATTCAACATTTTTGATATAATCTGTTGATGTCGAATTAATTGTAGTAAAATGATTTTATTAAAGTAATTTAATAGCCCAAAACATAATGTTTAGTCGTGTTCCACATTTTGCAAATCTGTTACAGCATGATTTTCCTATTAAATTTGGATTTTTTGGCATGGTGGGAGGGTAATAAATAATCTTATTTTCCCCCCAATTTGTAGTGTTGACTGCATTTGTCAAGATTAGTGTTATTTAGCATTATTTAGATACTATTATATTATTTATTGATATTTAAAAAAAAAAAAATTTTTTATATTTTCAGTTTTCTTTTTTTTTAGTTTTTTAATTTTGTTATCTGCTTTTGCCATTTTACGTATTTGTTTTTATAAAAATTCTATTTAGCTTTATTTTTTATTACAGTTTTAGTTTTAGTCATTTTAATACTTTAACATTATATTTCTCTTAGTTGCCAAGGCAGTATTAGCATTTAAAAAAAAAAAGTTTTCTAATGTTTTTTTTAAGTTCTTCATATAATATTTAGATTTTATTTTGTTTTATTTTAGCTTTATTTTATTGAAATAGGACTATTTTTAATAGCTTTAATAGTTTAACAACAATGGTCGAGATCAAATATTCAGCTCTTTTACCTAATTATTAAGACAAAATTATGAAACAATTTATAATTTAGCTATAAATTAGCTAATCCTCATTTTTTTACATTAATTAATTAAGATAATTAAAAAAATGTCAAATATTAGACAAATATTGTCTAAGTCTTAAACTCTAGACAGAAAATTTTGCAACACAGCTACAAATAATGATAGCTTACATAGAATGAATTTAAAATAAAACAGCTCATATAATATTTACAGCAGATTGACCTCTCAAGGCTGAGATTTTCTAAAAGTCAAGTTAAGGCTCTGTAAGTTCAGTTTCAGTGAGGAAAAATAAATTTTTTAATTAACATGGTGTAGTAATGATGTAGGAATTAACATCTTGATATGTCAGAGGACTCTTGTAGTGTGGAGGTGATGAATGGGTCACTGCTGCTATTGTGCTGCGCTAAACCTGTGGTGATTTACAGAGGCTATTAAAGGCTGAGATGGTCACTATAAGGCCACTTCATCTTGTTGATGTATAGGAGGAGAGCAAGAGATAGGGACACTAAAAGTAGAAAAACCCAGACCGGTGAAAGCATGCGGCGGCAGACAATGAGGAAGGACTGTGAACGCAGAGGTAAGGATACTTTGTGCCCAAGCGAAGGGCTGCTGTTGTCGAGGTGTGCAACGTTTGGATCGTATCTCGCAGGAGGTGGTGAGGATCTAATAAGCCGGGCCTTGTGGCTCATGCATATTTGCCAGGATGCTGCATCTCATTCAGCTGGCATAAAGACTTGGGCATGAATATGATTTCCATGATTCAACTGTCCTGATGGAATCTTAGAGCGCTATAAAGCTCTGAAAAACCTCACACAACAGTGACCACATTCAAACCAGGATAAGAAAGTGGGAGAGACGGTGCAGCAGGGAAAAAAAGTGAGAGATGTTTTGAGAGGCTTTCACATAACAAGACAAAGCCTAGGGCTGTTCTGTGTGTCTGTGTAAGTGAGATAGGATGTTTGGATGCACGCTCTGTTCCCTGTCTTGCTGTGTTTGTGTAAATGTGTGACACAAAGAGAGGGCTTTTGTTGTGGATTGCAGTTTGTCACATGAACTCAAGAAGTTGCATTCTCTCCGAGACAGTCACCAGAAACTTTTTATCTTTCTTAAAGCGGCAGTGCGTAATTTCTGAGCTTGCATCATCAAAAGAAAAAATGTTTTAAATTGGTTTCCCCTGTCTGAAGAGATAGTCCAGTCCAAATTTGCACCATCTGGGAAATGTTACCTACCTACCGAATAGCTCACGCATGTATGGAAGCTTGTTTCCAGCATGGGATAAAAAAATAAAAAGAAGATAATTGCTACTTTTTATCTCACATTTTTTAGATTTCCTCTCAGAATTGCAATTAAAAACGTAGGAATTGTGAGATATAAACTCAGAATTTGAGATAAAAAGTCAGAATTGTAAGGAAAACGTCAGAATTCAAAGTTTATATACTGTAGGTAAATGTGACTTTTTATCTCACAATTTTGACACTTTTTTTTTTTTTTTTTTTTTATAAATCAAAATTGCAAGAAAAAAGTCAGAATTGTGAAATGTGACCCAGGACCACAAAGCCATAAGGGTATTTCATTCATACACCATAAGCTTTCCATTGATGTATGGTTTGTTAGGACAGGACAATATTTGGCTGAGATACAACTGTTTGAAAATGTGGAATTTGAGGGTGCAAAAAAAATCTAAATATTGAGAAAATCGCCTTTAAAGTTGTCCAAATGAAGTTCTTAGCAATGCATATTACTTCTCTCGCGCGTATACGTCACTCATTGTTTACACAGTGCACAGTCATTGTAGGTATGACGGCTAATCAAAATGGTACTTACTTGCGCTTATCCGGATTGTTCAAACCGACTTAAAACTAAAAGATTACGTTCTCTCGCGCGAACTCATTCGGGAGTGGTGACTTTCCACGTATTCCCAACTTCTGAGCCTGCTCACCTGAAGTTATGGTTGATTGCTCTTCGGCTGGATATCAACACACCCATTAACGTAAACTACGCCAGAGCGCGTACACACCTCACGCACCGGATGCCATGCGCGCGCTCAAGGAAGTTGGACATAGTGCTGTATTAGAGGTAGAAAATGATATAAATACTGTTCGGTCCTCTCGCACAAACCGATCGTTTCGTGTCTTAGGACATCAATGTGTCGTCACGAGCCGCAGGGTTTAATTTGGATTTGTCAGTGCATGTTTTTTTTACTCTCATAGATTTTGTTACCATTGCCATGCATTATACGACTGATAGACTGCAACGGCTGGACTTAAAAATCATAATTTGTGTTCTACTGAAGAAACAAAGTCACCTACATCTTGGATGTCCTGGGGGTAAGCAGATAAACATAAAATTTTCATTTTGGGGTGAACTATCCCTTTAATATCCTAATGATTTTTGGCATAAAAGAAAAATCAATAATTTTGACACGTACAATGTATTTTTGGTTATTGTTACAAATATACCCATGCTACTTAAAGGTGCAGTAGGAGATCTCAGAAAATGCTAACTTTAGCCTGATAGCACTGAAAGTGAATGTTCCACCCTCCCTGCAAATCGCCGTCCAAAGCCACGCCCCCTGAATGCACACAGATAAGATGATCAGAGACAACATTACTACAATACATCATGTGTTATTCACCGGTGAGAAAACTTTATATTACAGTTGCAATTACCTTATTGCCATTGTTTTTATCCCACTGCAGAAGCAAGCTTCCATACTTATGGTTGTTGCATTAAGCAAGGAAAGAAGAAAGTATTTTAACATCGAAAAATGAGCTTTCGCTGTTCCATGGAACCAGCATATTATTTGAGTTCCGTATGTCTGGATACTCCCATCCTAATGATTTATTTCAGTAAGTGGACGTAATTTCCAGGGTTCATTCTTGATGAGTCCTGGAGGATGTCAAACTTTTGGCCCTCAGGGAACTATTTTAGTTTTTCTGTGTTGAACTGGAGTGTATCATGATCTCACATCTAGTCCAGCTGCCAGCTGCCAGTACTTTCTCAACTCAGCTCCTTTCAGTGGCATCAAACTCAACTTTGAGTCAAGGGAAAATATGACACTCCTGTCTTAATTTAAAAGGTGCTCATTTTAAGCTGTTTGCCCTATGCTCATGTTAACTGATGTCTTTAGAATATGCCTGTGGACTAGGATCAAGACATTTTCTGCCTTTTCTCTTTAATCCAAATCACCATAGACATTGAGGGACACCAATATTATTAGGTGATTTATATGGGCTTTCAGTGGTATATTATTAAAATGTTACCTCTGGTTCCCCCTTGTCCTGAATAAGTGGTTGTTAAAAATTAATAATATTTTTGTATTTTATTGTATTTTAGTTCAAATGAATGTAGCTTTGGTGAGCATAAGAGACTTCTTTTCAAAACATATTTAAAAAACAGTTTTTTTTTTTTGCAGTATTATTTTGACTTTGCCATGTTTCATATTTTTCCTTTTTTTTATCTTGAATTTTGCAGTTTCATATTTTTCATTTGTTGTCATCAACAATGAAATAAAACAGCCCTTAGTCATTAGTCATTTTCGTCAGTAATTTAATTAACAAGATGAGCACATGATGGATTTATGATAAAACATTTTATGTTTACCTCACAATTTCTACTATATTATCCACAGTCTGATTCCAATCTCAATGCAGACAGGCCCACGTTTTTCCCTGTCAAAATATATGAATTATGAGCTGAATAATAGGTCACTATAAGTCCCATTCTGATTAGTTTCACATATGAGCCTTCAGTGGGTCAAATCCCTGACTTCAGCAAAACTGATGTATATCTGAACTCTAGAGACCCGCGTGATGTCATCAGACTGAGAGTGTTCAATATCAAAGTCTTCCTCCATTTGCGTTGATGTTGACAAATAATTACCCATGACAAGGGCCACTAAGACTGTAAATGAAATCTATTGCATATATCGCAGCGTTCTGTGATCTGTACTGTCATTCTTTAATAGTGAAGTGAGTAATTTATGCACCAATAGCAGCTGAATCACAGAGTTTCACTTTTCCCATTGCCATCATTCGGTTCAGTCAAACTCATGCTACTGGTTAAGTCAATACTCAGGCTAATTAAAAAAAATATTGCAATTGTGTTTGGTGCCACAAAAATTACACACTTCACCTTTAATTTGTTTTTCTCTCAAATTGAAGCGCACGCCTGAGCTGAACTTCAGCTATGAGATACGATTTGTGATGGCAATGAATCATCTTTCCCTTTTAATTAAAACTCTCTGTGCTCAAATGACACAACATCCATCTCACGAACATTGTCACATATATGATTATGACAGACTCCACTGGAGTGCAGCCTGCAGTTTCCCTCCCTTCTTTATGAGACAAAACAATATAAATCCCTTCAATAGACAAAATAACAGCATCCTCTTCATTCGTATTCTTTCCTTAATTGACAGAAAAAGGAAAAAAAACCGTATGTAACAAATGATAAAGCACTAATGGCAAGCTAGCAACATAAAGGCTCCTTTGGGGCCTCACATGACCTTCTGCTGATGTGGATATATATAGATCATTCTGGTTAGGCTTTGTTTCATGGAGAAAAACCACAAACTGTACACCCAGGCCACTGACAAATATGCTTTTTGTCCCAGATACTGTATGTTCAATACAGTCGTTTCTTTGTTGAAAGCATCATCTATTATGTTTTGCTCTCCAAAACCAAAATTATTCACAAGAACAAAATGCTGTTTATATATGTAGTCAGGGTCCTCATGAAGTGATGGTTGGTTGTCCTGGACTCAAAGACAAGAAAGGACACTGAGGTCCTCTGTGGTTTTTGTTCCAGGAATTAAAGCAACAGTCCTGTATAAAATTATTTAAAAATTGTGTTTATTACATATATGCCAAATTCTAAGAAATGTTTTATTTGTAATCATGATAGCTTCATATGGTATCTTCAAGATTATTTTCTTTTTTTTTCACAGTTCAGTGAAAAAAGTCAGAATTGCAAGAAATAAGTCAGAATTGTGAGATAAAAAGTCGCAAATAACATTTTTATTTTTCTATCTCACAATTCTGATTTTTTTCTCAGAATTCTGAGTTTACTTTTCTAAAAACAAGTTGACATGGCCATAATAAAGGAAAAAAACTGGTTACCAGACTTGGTATGAGGTAAGGGACCTGAGCAATTGACCATCACACGCTCAAATGGTTCACCAGTGGCCAGAATGGGATATAATAGTGCGGGTGAAATATTCTGGTTCGGCTTTCCAGTCATTTGGCACACGGCAATCACTTGCTACATCGCCACATGCAACAAAATAACCTTGTGATGCATGTTCAAGTTCCTCAATCCCGGACGAGCCCCCAAATATGTTACGGCCCAAAACCAACTTTAGCTCATTTAATCTAAAGTAATTCTGAAAATTCTATTTATTTTTTCCCCACCACAGAATAAAAAATCAAAAAGTTAATTGCGACTTTTTTCTCGTAATTGCAATTTTACATCTCACAATTTCGACTTTTCTTCTCTGAATTTCAAGCTTATATCTCGCAGTTCTGACGGTATGTGTAGTCAGGGTCCTCATGAAGTGATAGTTGGTTGTCCTGGACTCTAAGGCAAGAGAGGACACTGAGGTCCTCTGTGGTTTTTGTCCTGGGAATTAAAGCAAGAAATAAGTACAGTATGCAGTATCAAACATTATTAAAGGAATAGTTCACACAAAAATGAAAATGTGCTGAAAATGTACTCACCCTCATGAGTTTGTTTCTTCATGAGAAACAGATTTGGAGAAATTTAGAATTACATTACTTGATCACCAATGGATCCTCTGCAGTGTGGGTGTCGTCAGAATGAGAGTCCAAACAGCTGATAAAAACATCACAATAATCCATAGTTAAATGTTTTCTTTATCTTAATACCACCACTTCATTTTATTTTGAAAAATATAAGTTCAGATGGAACAATGTGGGTTGAAAGGTAATGCATTGCATAGCTTGAGTTAAACATTTCTTCTCCCACACATTAAAAAGACCATGTCATAAAGGTCAGTCGGAAAAGAGATTCAGTTCAGGGCAGGATAATCTCACGAGTTCAGACTTTTGAGGGTTTGATAGGTAAACCAGAGGTAGTCTGACAGAAGCACAAGACAACCCCAGATAGAAACAGCACTATGTACATCACTGGTTGTTTAACGCAGGTGGATTATGGAGATACTCAAAGCTTGCCCGTGACCTCCCGCTGGTGGTATTACATACTTAATCGAATGAGATTTGAGCAGGAGGCATTTTAAAGCTCAGTTTTTGCACCATACATTTTGAACCGCTGTCAGATCTTGTGGCCAGGGCACAGCTAATACCTCCAAACAGCAGCAAAGAAGAGAAGGGCATGTCATATTCAAGTGTTTCTTCCACCACCTACATTTAAGTCATGTTTTCCCTCTCTGAAAACAGGCTTTTTAAAATTCAGCACATTATTCTGTACCCTTCAGCTATTCATTTGTTCCTTTTATTATTTTTCTCTCTTTGTCTCTCTCATCAGCCATCTTTACAGCTTGAAAAGTGTCAAAGATTTCCATATTCAAAATTCAGAATTTGAGAATTTAAATCGCATGTTGTTATCTTCACAGCTGCAGTCGCAGAGCATAACTCAAGGCTCAAAAATCACATTATGGGCTAAAATATCTAAGTCTCAGAGCTTATGTTGCTATTTTGATCCTGTTTGTTAACAGCCTGAAGGATCTAGTGCACTCCATGCGAGAGAGCACAATAGCAAATTGACAAATTTATTGTCTCATGCTATAATTTGCTTGTTTTTTGTTGATAATTTGCTTATATGTTTCATCCCTGACAACATGTCTCAGAGGGGTTTGCATGGTCAAATGAAGGTAAACAGAGAAGAAAATAAAAGGGGATCCATCATCAGCCTTGTAGCGTGTAACTGATTATGTTGTGAAATCAGTGTTTGTCGCATGCGTTGAAGCAATTATCACTTACGTAACTGAACATATTGTTTAAGTTTTTATGGAGGATTACTGATGAATAATGTCAAGTGAATTCTTGACAAAAAAAGCCAGATAGCACCTAAGCTGTTAGGATCTAGCATGCATCTGCGTTTTCAACGCTGGGGTGAATAAGACTGTGACTATAGTGTCTGAATCTCTGGGGACTTTTTCTTGCCTTTGCTGGTTTCCTCTATTTTTAATTGGTTACATATCAGATGTTTTTTTCTCCTGATTCTATGCATAATCTCCATGCAACAGCAGTTCTATTAAAGTCTGCACAGAGTGAATCTCTCTAAAGGGAGATAAGTGATGCTGTATTTCAGCTGTGGAGAAGTATGTTTTCTTGATGGTCTATCAAGCATTTATTAATAGGAACTGAGTTAACGTTGTGAATTGACTCATAATATGTCAGTTTATTGAATGTGCTCGGCTTTTATGAAAAGGAGTCGTGCCTCTCAGCAAGACGGAGACACAATTTGACTGGGAGTTGATTTATTTGATAGTATTCATTAGAAGCAGAAGCATACATGAACCTTAGTCACTGAAGGCTTTCAGTTCAAATCATCTGAGAGAGAGAGCTGTTCAAGCCTAGTTTCTTCCATATGAATCTATCATCTCTCAAACAAGTTAGTAGACTCAGTGGTATGCTGTGATGTTTATTAAATTGAGAGTACTTGAGGGCATGTCTAATATAGAATATAATTTAAATCGCCTGCTTTGAGCAATCTTTCCATTATTATAATATACTATAATCAATCAGTCTTTATTTTTTGTGAGGGCTATGATAGCTTTGTGTAATACTGAATAGGAAGTTAGATTGTATTTTAAATGTTGGCCTATGCACATGTACACTTTTTTGGCATTTGCATTGCATCTCTTGCCATGTGCATTGCATGTGAATACATTTTTTTAAAATTCAGCTATTAAGGACATTTTATATTAAATTCAGTTTCACTCTGTCCAATAGTTTTAAACTTAAAAATGTGTCCTGCTTTATGTGAACACTATACAGTATATCTGATCTAAGTGTGGGAGACACTAAATCAATCTTGCTACACAGGATTTCTTAAGATTTCCTTTTGGATGTTTGACTTGATGTCAGGCAAAAAAGTAGTTCAATCATGACAACTCTCGGAACATTTTAGCATGGTGATGGATATGACAATGTTAATGTATTTGGTCTTGGCTGAACAGATCTGCTACGCTGCTGCTGAATTGCTGCTGCTGTTGGTTATTGCTGTAGTTGTAGATTAAACTCTGAAAGCGCGCTGCAGGAATCTCAAGTGAATGCTAGCCAGCCATATAAATGCAAGGCAGTAAGCTCATTGGCTGCATATGCAGCATGAACCAATCAGCTTGTGCCAAGTCGTTTAACTCTCTGAATATCATCAGTTACGTTAACACCCCATCAGAATGCGCCATCTACAGTTTCATGACTGAACTATATATTTATAAAAAAGTAATTTCATTTCAGACCAAAAGTATGTAGACTACATCTTAAATATGTTTAAATAGGTTTGGTGGACTCGAGTAATGATGCTGAAATTCAGCTTTGATCACAGGAATAAATTACATTTAAAAAAATATTCAAATGCAACACAGTCATTTTAAATTGTAATAATATTTTCAAAATATTTTTTTGTTTTGTTTACTGAACAATGGAAAGAATGAATAGACAAATTTAACTGAGAATGACAGTGGTGTGCTTTGATGATGAACTGAACTAGATCTTGGTCCATATTGTCAACTATGCGAACAGAAAACACATTAAAAAACAAGTATTCATGTTATTTGGTGATTTCTCAGAAATGCTTTGAGGTTAAGTGGTGTCTTCACTGAAAGATAAAGAATTGGTTGTGTCCATTTTTAATCGCGATGCTGCTTTGTGGTAACCAGACTGTGGAAAATGTTGAGCTGCTTTGTTCACACCGTACGCCAAGAGTTCTTAGGTTTCACCGGGAATAATAATGGACAGCCTGTGTTTAATTTGCTGCTTTCACTCTTCTGATTTGTTGAGGAAACTAGACCTGCAGGCAGCTCAGCCCGGGATGCCCTGAAGTAAGAGCCAAAACATCTGGGTCTCTCATCAACCCAGTGAAACTGAAACCCAGCAGACAGCAGCGAGACACGCCTGGATCGCACAGGATCCCGTCTGCTTCTAAATCAGGTCCGCCTTGCAGTTGAGCTCGCCTGTCATTAGCCAAGGGTTGGCCCGTATCAGGATATTATTCATAGATTTGATGGTAAACATGTGTTGTTTACTCTAGTGCGCACACCTCTGAGGCTCACCAATTAATGCTTAAGTCTGAAATTAATTGGAAGAGAAGGGAACATACGGTGTTGCTATAGCTGAGTGACTCTGTCAATCATGCTGTTTAGTGCAGATATGCAGGCCTGTGACAACCAGACATGAATGTGTAGAACGAGTTGACTTCCTGTTTGGAAAAACCTTTAGCTTACAGATACAGTTTTTCTTTTCACAAGAGTGCAGTTTTTCTTTTCACAAGCAGTGGTCCTGTTATGGTGTATAGGGGATACATAATATTTTGAAATGTAATTGATATCGCAGTATGGCTTAGTGTGATTGACAAATCATACACATTACGATCCCACTGAATAAATTTATGTGCATCTGGTTTCAAGCACAGCGCTGTGTTCACTTACACGCGTGCAGCTTATGATAAAGTGTTTCTGCTTCTCAGAGCATTATTTTATAGTCATATTTAATTGGTTAAACAGTGGGAATATGATCTGTGAAAACCCAAGTGGAAATAGATTTTTTAAAAACTCAGTTCATGGTGAATGAAAAAGTTAGTTCTTGTGAAGGAACTAAACTACTGTAAGTGTGAACACTTTTCAGGTTTTTGTAGATCATTCAGCCCTAAAAGGATGGATCACATTTAAAAAATAAATAAATGTATTTTCTATGCATATGCACTCTAAATAAAAATAAAAAAAAATCATAATTGATGGTAAATACACTTTGATCAAATAAATACAGTATATGAAAGCTCAAGTGGAAATAGATTTTTACAAACTCATTTTTGGTTACTGAAAGAGGTTTGAGTTGGTTCTAGTAAAGAATAAACCCAAGTTTTCATCAAATCGTTCAGTGCTAAATAGATGAATCACATTTTTTTAAAAGTAATTTTACATCTTATTTTAAAAAATATTTTTATTTTCTATGCAGATGCACTCCTACAAAATCACCCCATACATCCTAGTTCTTTCCAAATAGAACTATTAAAGTCCCCTTGGTAAAAAATCAATGCATTTTTTCATATCATATATATATATATATATATATATATTCATATGTTTTCATATATGTATATATCACAGAAAAACAAAATATTGCAATGTCAGTTTTTTTCCAATAACATGCAGCCCTACAGTGCATTGTCCTCTGTGGTGCCAGCCATGATTTCTACTGGATATTTGTCAACTAATTTATCTCTCTTATGGTGTTGGGTATAATGTCCTTGCAGAGGACCTGATGTACAGAAACAAATACATCAGTAATATTTCATTGCTCCTGGTGACACTTGGCATGTAGATTTTCCATCACAGGGGTAAGGCCTGCAGTGCACTGCTGTATGCAAATCGCAGAGAGGAGACCCGGGCATGTTTGTCACATACCATGAATGCAATAGTAGGTTCATTACAGAGACGATTTATTTGGAGATGTTTACTTTTGGAGCAGACAGTGTTTCTCACCGCCTTTAATTGGATTCCTCCCCCTCCCTGTGTTTCGTTGGGCTTCGGTGGCGCCTTTCTGCGGGGTGTACGGCCATTGGCCCTGTTCCAGGAACAGCAGTGCTTCTTTAGGGTTGAGAGCTTCACACTCCATCAATAGTAAACAGCCGTATGGATCCAAGGTAAAGGATTCAGTGTCTTTCCACCAATACAGAGGGGTTTCTGGTCAAGGTCTTGACCTTGAAAGTGAGATAAAAGCTTGTTCTCGCTCTGTTCCACTGCCTTATGAAAGTGAGCCTTCATCATCCATTTATAATGTTTAAGGGTGGACTGACTGACTGACAGGAGCGGGAATCAATTTCACTCAGCCTTGGCCTTCCTCACATCCTGACATAATGGCCTGTAATAAAGCATGATGGCTTAGTGGATTTAGACGAGATGGGTGTGGAAGGAGAAGCCTGGCACATGAACAGCAATCTTAGACCAGATACTCTATGCAAGTATGTGAGCCAATGACGGAGCTGAACAAGGTAGATTACATAAACTTGTTTATAAATAGATGTCTGAATAATAACACATCCAGTGTAATGGCCCAGATGTTTGAAGCTAACTCTATAGCCCTCTTGAGTACTGAGGTTTGTTAATGCCACACTAATGCATGAACTCGCATATGGTTGGCCTTCCTCACATCCTGACATAATGGCCTGTAATAAAGCATGATGGCTTAGTGGATTTAGACGAGATGGGTGTGGAAGGAGAAGCCTGGCACATGAACAGCAATCTTAGACCGGATACTCTATGCAAGTATGTGAGCCAATGACGGAGCTGAACAAGGTAAATTACATAAACTTGTTTATAAATAGATGTCTGAATAATAACACATCCAGTGTAATGGCCCAGACGTTTGAAGCTAACTCTATAGCCCTCTTGAGTACTGAGGTTTGTTAATGCTACACTAATGCATGAACTCGCATATGGGTCATTCTCAAAATATTGTCAAACATGTCTGTTGACTTTTTGTTCATGAAAAAAGATTTTGAGCAGTTAAATAACTCTATATAAAAAGCATAATTCTTCAACAGTTTATTGAAAATGTGAAATTGTTTGATTGTTGTTGTGCACTTTTGATACTGTTGATCACAGTCTATTACTCACACATCTTGAAACAGTGTTTGGTGTGTCAGGGACTGTTTTAAAGTGGGTTTGATCCTATTTCACCCACTGTTCCCAGTTCCTTTCTATGGGAGGTCATAGGTCAGAGATTAGCTCTATTTTCACTGGTGTTCCTCAGGGCTCAGTCTTGGGTCCTTTACTTTTTAATATCTATCGGTGACAACTTGGCCATCTCTTGAGATCTCACGGCGTCCATTATCATTTGTATGCTGACGATATGCAGATTTATATATATTCAAAACCTGATGATCACCCTGATGCTTCTTTTGTTTCTGATTGTATCACTGAGATAAAAACATGGATGAGTAACAATTTCCTGTGGCTGAAGAGTGGTAAAACCAACGTTATGCTCATTGGTTCCTGTCATCAAATTTCTAAAGCTGGTTCTCTGTCTTTGACTTTTGATGGCTCTGTTTTGGAAATTCAGAATAGAGTGAGGAATCTTGGAGTTATTTTTGATGCTAACCTGTCATTTGATTTTTTTTGTTCAGAGCACTGTTAAAACATCTTTTTTTCCATCTCAGAACCATAGCAAGATTGCATCCCATGTTAAATTTTACTTAATCTTACCAACCCCAAATGTTTTGACATATCCCCTTCATCTGGAATTTCACTTAAATGATATTTACAGTCATTTAATAATTTATTTTTACTGATTTAAGTTGATTATTAGCAAAAAGCCAAAAAAGTAAAATAAAAGTAAATAATAATATAAACAAAAATAAAAAAATAGTACACTTGACGTTTTGACACTGGCGTTGCATTTGCATTGTTAAAGTGTTTCAAAAGTGCAAATGGTTATTTTCCCACCATGGTAAAAAAAATGTAACAAATACTTTTTGATATTGTTTGTGTACAAGCTTTAGATTTAGAAGGAATAATAAAATTAGGAACAGCAGTCTGAAAAACTGAAGAAAAACTGTATTCAAAACTAATTGTACTTGTTGTAAAAACCAACATTTTTTGAGAAAGATGATTTGTACCATATGTAACATATTTTAATCGTGTGTACCTACAACAGGACCACACACTTGCAATATGTCGGCAAAGCATTTGCGTCTGTGTTTGTGTACTATTTTTCTGGCCTGTAGGAACGTCCCACTGAGGAGCATCTGCGCATGGGACAGTGGGGCCACTGCAGTACCTGATGCCTGCGGGAATTGGGTTTGGCTCTTTTTAACAAACAGCGTCTGGCGGGGATTGGGCAGTGTGGATGCAGGCCAGAGTAGGGTTTGTGTTGCATCTGACGTGTGCATATATTCTCTAACTGCGTGGTGCGGAGAGACACACTTTATCATCACGTTGGTCGGTGCGAGTGTTAAGTCAGAACAGCTGTGAGATTCATTAGCAGGTCTGGGGAAGATTCCACTTAAACATGATATGCATCCAAGTTTTCAATGCTCCTCTTTATGGGGATTATATCCTGGTCATTTGCGAGTCTTTGACCTCTCTTGTGTATATTATGGGATTAGATTGCGATTTTAGGATTTTTTCTCATGGTTTGGCCCATTGATGACATTTAACCTGTAATAACACAGAGCACAGAAAGCCATAACAGTTTATGTGATGTATCGTAGACAACTGTGCCTTAAAGGTGAAGTGCATCATTTCTTCATCCAAATTCGCATGCTGTCAGAATAGGCTGCATGATTAAAGGTGCACTAAGTGATTTTTGCCAAACGATGTTGATATTTGAAAGCACCAAAACAAACACGCCCATACCCCAACAGGATCTGCCTCAATCTCTGCCCCACATGTACGTACACAACCCTAGCATAATGACGATTGCAAGCGAAGATGACACACAAGCATATTCAAACAAAAGCCAACACAGATAAGTTGTGTGAAACAATGCAAAATCAACGGTACTCACCTATCAAAAAGATACAACACAACCTCGGCGTCCGATTCAAGCCCTTCCCGCTCCTTGAGTTTCTCTCCAACGTTGGATAGCTGCTCCGATATTTAAGTGGGTCCTACCTCTTGCCTGGTCGTAAACCTTCTTTTTAATGTTTTGTTCCTCCAAAATTTTCCTCTTTTTTTATCTTCCAATTCTCTCTATCTATAGTTGATCTGCAAATATCCATCTGTGCACTCAAATTGAGCGCTCTCTTCTCTCTATCATTAAAAGACATGCCCTTTACTGCTGACTGGCTACAAGTGTTTTTTGGGACTCGGTCCGACACTGCGGTCAAAAGCGTTTTTCAAAAATTGCTTAGTGCACCTTTAATTGAAATCACACCAAACTCGCAATATGACTTAGTGTGAGTGTCTGATCACAGAAGGCTGCAATTTAATTAAATAAACATACTGTGTTCATTTACACTGGTGTTTTCAGCATCTCAGAGCAGTTCAGTTCACAGTGAATACTGCTCCACATGAACTCATCTCTGCATCTGCTCTGAGTTTGGGTCGCTTATAATATGTGTTTGGAAACACAACATGTGCCAGCCGTCTTCTGAACTTGTAATGAGAAGCTTGTCAACAAAAGAGAAGTTTTAGGAGCTTCCTGTTATTATTTCTATATTACTATTGTTACTTTTTATTGTATAATAATAATAATAAGAATACTTTATATTATTATAAATACTATTATTATTATTATTATTATTATTATTATTATTATTATTATTATTATTATACAGTAAAATGTACAAGTCTATATTATTATTATTATTATATTTTATTTCTTTACAGTGATATTAATATTTAGCACACAATTTTTTGGCCAAGTTGTTCAGCCCTACAGACTTTTTAAATTGAAAAAAAAAAAAAAGATATATATTTTATTATAGTCACATAAATATTTAATCATCCAATTTTTGGTCAAATTGTGCAGCCATACAAACACTTTTTATTACATTTTAATTTGCAATTGTTTTTAATCCAAATCGTCAATTCCCATGTCAGAGTATGCATTTGATGAATAACTTCTCGATCAGTAAAAAGTATGCTCTATAAGTATGTATGATGTTATATATCAGCGGTGGCGAACTCCGGTCCTGGAGAGCCGCAGCCCTGCAGAGTACAGCTCCAACCCTAATTAAAACTCACCTGCCTGTAGCTTTCTAGTAACCCTTCAGACCTTGATTAGCTTATTCAGGTGTGTTTGATTAGGGTTGAAGCAAAACTCTGCAGGGCTGCGGCTCTCTAGGACTGACGTTCGCCACCCCTGTTATATATAATGTCAGTCGTGTCACTGCTCTCTCCTTTGGATGTCTACTTCAGAATCTAGTTTCCTATTGTTTTATGAATACTACATATTTGGGTATAATTTTGACATGACAAATTTCTGCATTTAACCCATCCAAGTGCACACACACACACACACACACACACCGTGAACACACACCCGGAACAGTGGGCATCCATATTGCGGCGGCGCCCGGGGAGCAGTTGGGGGTTCGGTGCCTTGCTCAAGGGTCTCACCTCAGTCGTGCTATTGAAGGTGGAAGAGAGCACTGGTTATTCACTCCCCCCACCTACAATCCCTGCCAGACAAGTCCGACTCTCTAACCATTAGGCCATGACTGCCCCCAATATATTAGAATATTATTTATATTAAGAAAGCAGGCATATTTGGACAAGTGGACTGTCTCAAACAGGTCTCCTAAACGGGACTTCCTCCAATCTCTCGTTGGTAAGGGAAACAAGCTCACATCATTGGTTACTGTGTTCAGCTGGTTGGAATGTGATGATAGAACCACAGTGTTAGACTTTTCAGGGAAATCAGTCTACCTGATTATACAGTAGTTGACTCTGCACATTAAACTGTGGCAGGATAATGTATTTAAACATTGGAAGAAATGACACACTTCACCTTTAACAACACTTTAGTTCTGAGCACATACTCTTGTGCTTTGCAGGTGGTTAGATGAGCACAATGGCCATGGCGGCTCTTTTCAGGCAGTAATAACATCCTGTGCTATTTCACCCTGTCTCTGTGGACCACTGTCTCTAAATATCCATGGCTCAGGTTTACAGGCAATGTGTGAAATGCAGCACGATGCTAATTGGCTCTGCCTGCATGTGTGTGCGTGCGTGTTTGGGTGTGTGTGTGATGTGAAATCATGGTGAGACAGCCTGTTTAAAATGCAGAGCAGTCACGGCTAGAGGAATGCTTCAGTTCGCTTTCGCCATCTGGTCACTTTCACTGTGACTTAGAAGCATCACCCCAACAAACGCTGCAAGCCGCCACATCACACACACACACACACACACACACACACATGCCCTTGTGATAAAGACATACACTTCAGCATACTTTATAAAAAGAATACTTATTACAGAAAAAATATACTTTAAGGGAATATACTTAAGTGCTAACTGAATGTGATGTTTTCAGTTGAATGATATTTGCAATCAAAATATATTATAGTTTATTATATAATATCATATTAAATGCAATTACATTACCTGAAATACTGTTAAAGTGTACTGCGGAATACACAATATAATTAAAATATATTGTCATTTGCATAAAAATTTGTATGTAATGTATTTGTATTTAAATATATTTGTAATTACACATTTGTAATGATGAAGTTGTAATTTTAAAATTACAAAATTAAGTCAAAATTATAATGAAGTTTTTCAAATGTGCTTGATTATGTTAGTCAACACATCAAAATACTACTTGTACTTAATAAGTTTAATAAGTTTGAAAAAAAAATATTATTAAAAAATGATTTAAAATTTACTTTAAAGTAAAATGTTTAAAATGTTTGAAGTACACTAAGTGCACATTCTCCTATTATTTTATGAAAACTGAATTTTTGGGTATAATTTTGACATTTTTAATTTGACATATTATATAGTAAGAAAGCAGGCAGATTTTTGGACAAACAACTGTAAACACTTCTCCAATCTCTAATTGGTCAGGGAAACAAGCTCACACCATTGGTTACTGTGTTTAGCTGATCAGCAATGTATAGTACACTATAAGTGCACATTCAGTCCAATTAAGCACACTTATTTTTCACAAAGGCACACACATATACAGTACTGTATTTGCTATTTCCTGCCTACATACACTCTTAAAAATAAAGGTGCTTCGTGATGCCATAGAAGAACCTTTTTGTCTAAATGGTTCCATAAAGAACCTTTAACATCTGAAGAACCTTTCTGTTTCACAAAAGGTTCTTTGTGGTGAAAGAAGGTTCTTCAGATTATAAAAAGGTAAGAAAGAGATGGTTCTTTAAAGAACCTTTGACTGAATGGTTCTTTGTGGAACCAAAAAATGGTTCTTCTATGGCATCACTTGAAAAACCTTTTGAAGCACCTGTATTTTTAAGAGTGTAGGCAGCATTCTAACCTCAAGTAATGTTCTTCATAGGCAGCAACTTTAAGCATTACACAAATAGTGCTCTTTACAAAAAGACATGTCTTACAGTTCATTTCCATAGAATTTGGCATTAGCATGATGCTAACCTAACAACATGATGCTCCAAGCATAAAAATGCACAAACAATAAAAATATTGGGTAATTTTATTTATTTTTATCTATGATGATAATGAACCTATACTATAATAAATTCTATTTATAACAGAAATTTCCCTTGTCTGCCATCCTGGATGAATTCTTTTCCCTGAGCTTGTTGCAATGCATTCTGATTGCGTTCTCCTTCAAGAATATATGCAATGATGCCAAAAGAAAGCGTCTTAAGCCGGGCTCACACTACAGGAGTTTTAAAATCCTAACCGATTATGAAATCTGGTTGCAGCACACACATAAGGAGAATCTTTGCAGACTATCTTCCCTCAAATCTTAAACATGCTTTGAAAATCGTGGCGCATTACACACTATAAGATGTTGCTAAGATTATCATGCCAGAGGGAGCGCCTCACGTGATCTCACGCAGCAGATCGTCATTGATATTTCAGTGATGTTTACATATGTTAGTTAGCGTGCTAGCAGATTTCTGCACTCACCCAGTGCGTTCAAAACTGAGGCGATTTCACCCCAGCGCTTCTCTTTCTCCTTACGGTTGTATGCTTTCATTATACAGACAGTCGTGTTACTACAAAACATCAAGAAGCAATTTCCTCCGTCTCCACTATCCAACGGAGCTGTATAGCAGCTGTTTTGCGGTTGCGCATTGGCTATTGTGAAAGTACTGACGTAATCATAGCCATCATCATCCCGATTTAAATCCTAAAAATCAAATATGTTTGATATTAATTGGGGCGGCCCCGATTTGTGTGCGAGCAGATCGGGAGGTGCAAGATTCGATCGGTGAACGCCTCGCATTACCAGATAATCCGCACCAAACATCGAGGTGCTCGACAAGATTTTTGCTCCGATTCTCGGGAGGGGGAAATCGGGGCTAAATCGGGCTAAAAATCCTGTAGTGTGAGCCCGGCTTTAGATGCTCACTACTTTTTGGAAAAGAAAAAAGTAATTCCTTCTATACAGGCCCAGACAGGCACTGTTTCAACCGTATACCAACTTCAATTTCCTCTTTACGCTTTATATAATACACTCACTCACGCTTCTAGTCACTGAGATGTGATTACAACACCACAAATGGCTTGTGTGGCCAGCGGTGGATAAAACTGGTGACTGGTGCTCAGACTGCCTTGAGGGAGGAAGAGGGTGAGAGGAGGTGATTAGTTTGTTTGGAGATTAGTTAGATGGAGATGTGAGTCTTCATCCATCTGGCTTCATTCAAAAAATAAATAAAGAGAGGAACACAAATGAGAAACAGAGAGGGAAGAGGAAGGGGGACAGAATGAATTTTTATAGCATGTTTTAGAGTACACATACTCTTATATGTTTATGACACTCATTTGAGTGTTTGCCAGATTTGTTCAACACTATTACTCAGTACTTATACTAAGTAATAAACGTTGGTGGGTAAATCCTCCCTCACCATTTGTGTGGGTGGAAAAGGGTTTGAGTCCCTCCTTTATTGTAAAGGTACGGTCATATTTACTGTTGTTTGCTGATTTTTTTGCAGGCAAAATTCAGTCGCAAATGTGATTTTTTTACGTGAGGATGAAAAGTTTCCCCACACAGATTTTGCAACAGGTTCAAGTTGGTCATACAAATTCACCCAGTTGACAAACAGAAAGCTGCTTGGTTTGAAATTGACAACATACATCGCTTTACCATTTACAATAGACAGTAGACCTTTTATGCCTGCTAAATTTTGCCGAAATGTGGCAGATGAGAAGCTATTTGATTTTTAATACTTTTTTCAATGTAATTTAAATGTTTTTAATGTAAAATGATTTGATTTTCCTTGAACTCGATTTCACCCACCGGGTGAAAATATCTAGTATATAGGGGACCAGAATACCATTGAGCCAGCAACCACATATCAACACATTAAAAACCACTCAGAAAACCCTAGCATTGTGAGTAATGCAAGCATCGCTTTCCTCAGAAAATACAAAAATCTAGTTTTTGTATACTGCCTCCATCAATAAAAAAGGGGTGAAAAGGTTGGCAATATGCATAAAAAAAATGCATATTTATTCTCTTGGCAGATGCTACACCCAAAACAACATATTGCATTGTGTCATCTAATAAAGGAAAATGAAGATAATATTAAAAACGGAAGGGCAAAAATGAGTGGAGATAATATTTTAAAATATCATTCAAAATAGAAACCATGTAATCTGCAGTGTGTTAATGCATGCTGAGTCTGTTGACCTATAAATATGGATTTATCACGCATTAAATTTATGTGCACATGGATTAACATGCTCTTAGACTGTCAGAGTATTAAAGCTGGCCTACGTAAGGCCAAATCCCAAAGGTTTGCTCTGCTCATGAGTGCGTGAGTGCACAGGTGCTGGGCCTGCAAAGATCTGACATGTGATAGTCTACTGTACCTTCAGCCAAGAGCTGACCCTCGGCCGTCGGTGTCAACGGAAAGGGGCAACAGATGCAGCGAATGGACAGATGAGAGGAGAGCCAGGAAAGGGGGAGGGGAAAAGTAAAAGATGTCATCATTTTGAGGAGCTGTAGAGTTGGTGACCTGCAGTAGTCTTTACTTTAGTGTCACATTAGACTGCATACAGACGAAAAACTGAGGAAGCATTCCAGTAACGGCATTAAAAAATTGGATTTTGGAGATTTCGATGGGAATGTCAAATTAACCTATTGACATTTTACTTAAATCTCACTCATCTCTACTTAGCCTAACAAGATATTGTGGCCACAAATTATAAATTTGTTCCTACAGCTTAGTCGTCTTTTAGAAGAAAACACTTCGCCGCCAAAGACGTGTTTTTATGGCTTTTCGTGTTTTCACTGTTATACACTCGGGGGCGCTATTACGCATCTTCTGAACACGTACAAAATCTCCCGAACAAAAACACACGTGAACAGGACGGAAAAACTAGCGATCTCTTATGTAAACAGATGCATATGAAAAATAATGCGATCATCAGCAATAGACAGCATATAAATGAAAACTGCATAATGTTACAGAGTAAAATGTTGATCCAGGAAGTGGTATATGTCTGTGCAAGCTTTGGAGGTGTTGATGGAAGCGATTTACTGGATTTATGCTTTGATAATCGTACTGAATATTATCCAGATGTAGTTTGATAAAAATGTGATTCTCACCTTTTTGCTCAAAATACATTTTTTATGAAACCTACCTATATTCAAGTGTTGATAAAAAAAGAATGCTTTAAGCTAGAATAAAACTGATTTTTTTTTTGTTTAAAAGTAGAGGCTCTGATCTTTATTTTGGTGTATTGCATATTCAAATATTCATACAGCAAAATATACTGGAGGCCATCAAATTTGAGTGAAAATCATCAAAATCGCTAGCGGTGGCTGGCAACTTTTTTCAAAAATGCTGGCAGGGAAATAGTTAAGGGCCGCCCCAAGTCTCTGTC
>NW_015637544.1:693582-702363 GCF_001515625.1 Sinocyclocheilus rhinocerous | reverse complement strand
CTACCTATATTCAAGTGGTTGATAAAAAAAGAATGCTTTAAGCTAGAATAAAACTGATTTTTTTGTTTAAAAGTAGAGGCTCTGATCTTTATTTTGGTGTAATGCATATTCAAATATTCATACAGCAAAATATACTGGAGGCCATCAAATCTGAGTGAAAATCATCAAAATCGCTGGCGGTGGCTGCCAACTTTTTTCAAAAATGCTGGCGGGGAAAGAGTTAATTTGTTCCCTTATTTTTGTTAAATCATGGTTGTGATTCATCTAAATTAAAATGAGGGAAGGAATTAGTACAATGTGGCCACAATAGAACTAAAACGAAGGAAGGAATTAGTACAATGTAGCCACAAATTAAAGGGTTAGTTCACCCAAAAATGAAAATGAGCCTGTTTTACTCACTCTCGAGGCATCCTAGGTTTATATGACTTTCTTCTTTCAGACAAATCCAATCTGAGTTATATTAAAAATTGTCCTGGCTATTCCAAGCGTTATCATTGCAGATGAAGCCGGAGCCGTGTGAGACACGTTTTATTATGGATGCATGCACTTTATTTGACGTCTTGTGGACTGTTGAACAGAATCACCCACTCACTGCAATGATAATGCTTGGAATAGCCAGAACAATTTTTAATAAAATTCTGATTGGATTCGTCTGAAAGAAGAAAGTCATATACACCTAGGATGCCTCAAGGGTGAGTAAAACACAGGCTAATTTTCATTTTTGGGTGAACTAACCTTTTAATAAATTGTGGGAATAAATGCTTAAATTATAGTTACAGTATCTATCTTTCCTTCTGTACTTTTCTCTCATAGGTTGGGCAAAATGTAAGAATTGGCTCTCTTTACATTTATGAGTTTGAATCAAGAGGAAATTGAATTGGAATGACAGGATGAGGAATTTAGTGAATTACAGTTTAAAAAAATACAGTCAGACAACAGAACATTTTAGTTTTAGCAAATGAAATATCATAAATTTTGACCAGTAATGCCTATTTATTCCTTCATATACAGAATAATTTTTGAATGTTAAGACATACATGTAATTCGACATATTTACCCAAATTCAGATCAATACTCTCAACAATTACCAATGCCATCAAAAGCACATTGTTTTCAGACAGCATTATAAAATAACACAGACATTAAAATTTGGGATAAATGAGAGAATTCTAGGGAAAAATATATATATCATTGAATGATAACGTTTATTGGTAATCCATATTGAAATAATATTTTTATGAATTCTGCACTGGAATTTAAAACACCTCCTCAATTCAAGTGAATTGATTGGCGACCCTGCTCCTGTCGACTGCCTGTGACATTTCTATACAACTCCCTATCACATATTGCAAAGTCGGTCCCAATCGTTCTCACACAAACTCATTGTGTCAAGTTCATTCTTGACACAATGTCAACAGGGCTTGTGCTAGTTTTTGCACAGAATGAGCACATAGAGTTGGAGAGATGTGGGCAGCAGTGTGATGTTTTTTATGCCCACTTCCCACTGCCTTTCTGTCCTCTTGCAGTCTCTCTCTCAGTTTCATTGGCCACTGCTCATTACTATAGTCTCATTACTCAGGATCGGTCAGCCAGATGTTATACAAGTTTGAAATGTATTATAGAACCATTGCAGTGTGACTCACAACAAAGCAGACCAGAAGAGCATCAGTGATGTCACATGCTACAAACTGGTTACGATGTAGGAATTTTCCCACTTCTTAAAGGGGTCATGAACTGAGAAATCAATGATCTTTTGACATATAAGAGGTTATTGTGCTATAAATACATCCTGTAATTTTCAGAACTCAAAACTGCATCGTTAGCTTAAAAACAGCTTATATTGAAGCCCGTCTGCCAAAACGACAGCTTGTGGAATGTGCCATGATGTAAGTGTGGATAAGCACCGCCTCCGCAGAAGAAGATCAACGCCTGCTTCTACATCACGGCCTGTTTAGCCCCGCCCACCGATTTGTGCATGTAATGTAAATAATGAGAGAGACCAAGGCAGGTCTACACAGAAATGAAATGATAAAGATGTAAAAATGTGAATACAACAAGATGCTGTGCAGTGCCAAGTTGTGGAAAAACGCAGTCTTTGCGTTGCATTCCTTCTGATCCCAACGTTAGGAAAGAGTGAATGAACTTTTTTAAAATGAAGATCCAGACAGCGTCAGTAAGAACTTGGTCCTTTGTTCGCTTCATTTTACCATGGATTCGTTTACAAACAAGGAACAATTCGACACAGGATTTTCAGAAAGATTGAAACTAAAAGTCGATGCTGTGCCGACTATATTGGATCCAGCAGTATTGTCGCAACACAAGTGTGAGTAACAGTTTTTATTACATGGTCACTACTGCTTTGTTAAACAGATCATTTGATGTGAGTATTTATGGATTTTTAACCTAAATCACAGCAGCGTCCATCTGTGAAGGACATAGACCGTCAAACACAACTGTTAGCCAATCATAGCAGAGTCTTCAATCCGCCACACCTATTCAAACAGAGCGTTCTGATGAGGGGGGTTAAAAACAGGACAGAAAATAGCCCATTACTTCTAAATTATGATGTTTTTGATGTAAAAATCTTTATAACATTATAAGTGAATCTCAGAGATAAGTACAAACTAATAAAAAAGGTAGTTCATGACCCCGTAAAGACAAATGCCATTGTTGAGCATTTACTCCCTAAAAGTGCAGTGTACAGTACTAAAGACAGTCTCAAAAATGCAGTTTGATGCAGTCCCTGTTTACTACCGTCACAAACATAGGGTTATAGGAATTTAGATATAGGAACTAGCCACCAGGATGGTCCCTCGAAAACTAAATTTTCCCATAGGGCCATTTTCCTGGTTGAATTCACACTGCCAGTAGGAATTCTTAAGTGACATAAAGAAGTACCTAGGACAGAGAAGTACCTAGACTTTGCGTAGGTCTATCTATCACTCTTTTCCACGTTCATGGAGATTTGGAGTAAGTAAAAACAAGAGTGTGTTTACATAGCTTTTGAAAATGGCGAGTGCTGGTGTTTCGTATGACATGCGTTTGCCGAATCGACATACAGTAATGTCACTGGTAGTTCCTATTGTTCTGGGGTAGACCCTACTCTGAAGTAGAAGCTAATTTAGTCCCCCCAAAAGGTGTTCCTATAACAAAAATCATTCCCAGTTCCTGCAGTGCGAACACGCCAAAAAGTGGGTACTTCTGCCAATAGTTATAGGAGCTATGAAAACACTCCTGTGGTGCGAAAACCCCTCATGTATCCAATCGCATAACCCTGCGGGGTGAGGCTTTCCATATCATTAGATGAGCATTTCTAGTTTTTATTTTTAGAAGGTAGGTGTCTGAATTGGCAAACCAGAACATGATTTGTGTAACTTTAGCAACACATTATTAGCTGTTTGATAACGTAGTCAAGCCAAAGGCGAATGATATAAATTATTGTTATGTGCCTGATGTTGTAGAGAGCGTTACATAAAATGCATTACCATTCTGATACATCATTTTGTAGACAACCCTGTAAAATTCGTTCTTCCTCTTCTTCGCAATCAGCTTCTGGTTCAAACATGTATGGCTGAATTAATCCAATATTGCCACTTGCCATTCTGTAGCGTTTACTATTTCAGTTAACCGAGTGAAAGTGGAGCAGGTAGTCCGAGCTGGAGTGATTGAGCGGAGGCGGGGGCTAATTTGCATATTCAGGAAAAAGATAGTTTACTTAGCTTACGGAAAAAGACATAGATTGAGTGGTCAGAGAAAGAAAAATAGTGTGTGACAGACAGAATGGCTGCAGGAAGTGAGGGATCGTGGCTGAAAGGCTGGAGGAAGGGAGCGAGCAGATGTGAGAAGTTGACTTCCGTTGCATGCTCCTTTGTGTTGAATGTCTGCAAACACAATCGCGCACATTTGTCTTCATTAACAGTTGAGAAGCGTTGGGGTCTGACAGTGGCAGGCCGGCTATCCACAGGCGCTACGAATCCTCCCGGATGCTTCCGCAGGCCCTACAGACACACTAATTAGCTTTGCGGTGTAATGGCCGATTAATGACTTTGTCCTCATATAGGAGTCTTATGACAGAAATGCACAGGCCTGGTTTCTTGTTTGTCATATAACACTGAACTCAGAGCTGTCAGCGACGTGCCCGGCACTGCCCGGAGAGAGAACAAAGAGAAGTAATCCACAGATGAATGTCTGTTCTGCTTTGACACACAACTACAGATTGTACCTTGGTGCAACAGAGTGGATAGAGGGCAGCTGAAAGACATGAATATGCTTCATAGTGAATGCCAATTAGGTGGAAGTTGTAGGGCAGGGAGATGAAATGGCCAGTCAGGGAGGATCAGACATGGCTCTTGGCTTCTGTTCTGGCATCAACTGCCAGTCACGGTAGGCTTTTTCATTTTTACACACAGAAAAATAAAAGCAAAGATATCTCTACAGCGAATTCCAGCACAACCCCATTCGTCCTCACTGGTGACAACTGCTCATTTTTCTTGCCTGTTTAGCTACAAATGTGCTGAACAAAGTGAGAGAAACATCTTGCAAGACAATTGTTTTTCATCTTTTGTGTCTGAGCTTCAGTTTTACTGTGGATTTTGGCTGGATCCATGTATACTTTGACTTTGGTGGCTACATTATTATTCATTTACACTTGTTTTGTCTCCATATTTATGTAAGATAAAATGCACTTTCTGCTGGTCATTATCACAAAATAGACCATTATGCATTATAAGTTCATTATGCAGTAATAAATTTGCTTATATATTAATTTGATTAGATTTTTTTGTTATTCACTGTAAAAAAAAAAACATTATTTAATTGTCAATAATTAAATAATGTAACACAAAACACCCTAATGTACATTAATGGTAACAAAAAATGAGAAGAAACACAGAATACATACTATTTAAATAAAATCTAATCATATGTGATGTGTCAAACAAAGACTTCTGGTAATGTTCTTTTACTTCATCATTAATTATACAGTAATTCATAGATTTGCTAGCAAAAAATATACATTTGACAGTATTTTACAGTAAAATTGCATAGAGTGTGGCGTTAAACCATCATATATGTTAACGTAACATACAGTTAACAGGTTTTTAATGTAACATAAAAAAATACGTTTAAGTGTATGAGACAACTGCAAATAGCTCAATTATACAGTTAATTCATCCAGGCCAGTAGGTGTCACAAAGACTTCTGGTAATGTTTATTTACTTCATCATTATTTATACAGTAATTCATAGATTTGCTTGCAAAAACCATAAATTTGACAGTATTTTACAGTAATATTATTAAGAGTGTGGCATTAAACCATCATACAGTATATGTTAACGTAACTTACAGTTAACAGGTTTTTAATGTAACATTAAAAAGACATAAGTTTAAGTGTATGAGACAACTGCAAATAGCTCAATTATAAAGTTAATTCATCTAGGCCAGTAGGTGTCAGAATACAGTCCAGGGTCACTGAGACAAAGAAAAGCCAAAACACACACAAAAAAATTGCAGATGCGTCTCATTATATTAACTGATGTTTTCTGTTTTACTTGCTGGCCTGGAAATCCTCAAAAATTGTGCTGTGCAGAAGATAATTAATGAATGTTAAGCAATTTGCAAATAAAAACGTGCAACACTTCATTTATTAAACCCCTTTAATATAAATGTATTGATAGCAGCATCACTTACAGTAAGCACAGTGATGTAATGCACTTGTGTCATCAGTAATTGATACTCAAAGCCAAAAATGTGGCTCCAAATAATTACATGTTTCAGGAAGGAATTTATTGGTCGTACCATTAGCGATCTCATATATCCTATAAATGTAACATAGACTGGTTTCCCACCGGCCTTCATTCCCATCTCAATGACCACTCATCCCCAACAGCACTAAAAGATTACAGAGAGCCATCAGAGCTGCGCTTCACTGGATCTTAACCAATGCTCCAGCCGGAATTACATTTCTGTAATACATACCGAGGGATTCTCCAGCTTTTTAATCTCACTAATGGGATTAGGATAATGCAAAGGTGTGCATGCTTCTGAGGAACAGTGTGGGAGGGAGAGAGAGGCTTTAGAAACCACAATCAAAAGAAACACTCTCCAGCGTAAACATCTGTTTCTTTAGTCAAACGCTACTGTCATTGCTTAGTTTTAGTACACTTGCTGCTTTCTTGGATGTGGTGTCAGTGTCTTTGCTCCAGCGTGAGCACTTTGCGTTCTCCTCAGTCAGCTGGCAGAGGTCTAGTCGTACGGCGAGTGATCTTAAAAGCTCCTCTCCCATACAGCCATTTGCGCTTCTCGGACGAGCAGATGGAGAATTGCCTCCATTTGTTCGGATGCAGTGGCGCATTCGCCATTTAATTCAAGCTAAGTAGCCATATTCACCCGGAGCTGCAGATACGAGCGCTGATTCTGGGCTACTTGTGCTTGGCTTAAAGCCAAACTTGCGCGCAGTTGCCTTGTTTTTTAAATACAACCTTTTTTGGGTGTAATTTGACTAACTGCATCTGGATTGGGCTTTTTGAACCAGTCATTGTTGTAGAAGTGACACGGACTGGTCCTTGTTTGTTACTGACGTTTTAGTTTGCTTTCAGCTACTACCGACAAGAGACGGCAGTCTGTCAGAAATCTCGCCACAGAAAAAAACTGCATGTCATGTGACTTACCCAAAGCACATCATTGGCTAAACTAAGGTCTTCTCTTTCCAACAAAAAAAACGAGAATGTTCTCTTAAAGAGACAGTGGCAAGGAAATGAACACAAAGACCATGTTGCCATATGGCCACACCATGCGGTAGAGGGTTAAATGAATTCTGCATTTTTCCCTCCAAAATGTGTTTTTTCTCCATGAACGGACCTTAGTTTAATGGTGCCTTGCTAATGGTATTATTAGGAACAATTTGCACTAAGTATGAATGATATTGTGCCCTCTTTTCCATTAAAGGGGAGTGCTGGTGTTAGTGTGCCAGTCTTTTCATAGGTCTCTTCTGCTCTCAGAATGCTGTGAGATATGCGACTAATCTCAGTGCACTAGCGAGAAGTCAAGAGAAGACAAGCAGAGGTTTAACCTACAGATGATGTGTGTAATTTTTTTAATGTTAATTTTTCTCGCCTATCCAGGCTTAATATGCAGTGACAACTGTAAGAAAGCCGTTTTTGTAGGTTGATTCCCCCAAAAAGCATAAACATTGTGGCTATGTGCTGCTATCAAAGCGTTGCTCTGTTTGCTTTCTATGCTTTCTAATCAGTCCAACACATCAGCACTGGCTCAACCAATGGTGTGAGTATAGGGGCGGGACTATCAGTTCTGACCAACCAACTGGAAACAGTTTGAGAAACTTGTTTGAAAACAGTCATTATTTTTAAACTCTGTTCTAATTATACCTTAGTTTTGAAGAGAGTTAATGTAGATTCATGTAATGTAGAACGTAAATTAGCACCTCCATATATAAACTGACATTAATTTTGTATATGTAAAAGACATTACAATGGAAGATTGTTTCTGCCATGGAATTAAAAAATGAAAAAAGGTAATTGTTACTTTATATCTCACAATTATGACTTTATTTCTCGCAATTACGAGTTTACTCACAATTTTGAGTTAACATCAAACAATTCAGGTTTATGCTGCAATTCTGACTTTTTTTTTTCAGAATTAGGTTTACATCACCGTTCAGAAATTAATTCTCACAATTTTAAGATATATAGTCGTATTGTGAGATTTAAATTTGCATTGCGAGAAATAATGTTTCGTAGTGAGCTGTAAAGTCAGAACTGTGTGTAATTAACAACAAATGAGAAAAGTACAACATTGTGTACTTATACTTAATACAAAGTACAAAAAATAAATACAAAAGTAATGTACAATAAAGATATAATGTAGCATTATAAGATATGAATTCAGAACTGATTTAAACTAACAATTCTGAGAAATAAAGTCAGAATTATGAGGTAAATGTCACAATTGTTCATGTTGGAAACAAGCCTCCATATAATGTTACTTAGTGAATTCCTCCATTGGGATTTATGCCTGGAAAGTGTGCAAGTGTCATTTAGCATGCACATTAGATTCTGCCATAAATCTGATGTTGTGTGCAGGCTGCAGCTTGAGCATATGATGTGTTTGCACCAAAACATTAGATACACCATGGGTGGGTTATGATGGAGCATTGATATAGTTACAATCTTTTGCAAGTTCTGCGTAGGTGAGACTGTATGCTGACGTACAGCATGCTGTGCTGAGCTTTTTAAACTGGTATGTGCATAGAATGCATTTGGTCTTACGACGAGAAGCATGTGGGACGTGTATCATCTGTTCCATGGCTTCAAGCGAATAAATAGATCACCCTTATGCTGGATGTCTGAAAGCACATACTCATGATGTTCTCAGAAATGGAATGTTCGGCAATTTGGATCCATCAGATGGATGTAGACAGAAGAACAATGGAACACGACTTTTAAAAATGCTTTTATAGAGTGCAACAGAAGCTACCCACTTTATAAGCCATTAAAAAAGGTATAACACTGTGTATGTAAGATCATTAATTAAGAGTGAATCACCTACAGTTCTATAAAGCATTAGAAATGGTGTAATTAAATAAAAAAACAAAACAATGGAAAATATAAAACTGATTAATTATGAATATGAAAGTACAAAAAACCCATGCACATAACCTAACAAGCTTAATTTTAGATACTCATCCAAGAACATAAATAAGATAAATAAATTACAGTATATACTGTACTGTATATATATATATATATATATATATATATATAG
>NW_015637544.1:687071-693295 GCF_001515625.1 Sinocyclocheilus rhinocerous | reverse complement strand
TTTACTATCACTTTTTATCAATTTAATGCATCCTTGCTGAATAAAATATTCATTTCAAAAAGAAAAACAAAACCTGAACTGTACTGTATATATATATATATATATATATATATATATAGTTTTTGAAAAGTTTCACGTACAAAATCCCCATTCACACAGATTCACGAAAATGACTAAAAACGCTGTATTGTGCATGCCAGGCCAGTAGTTGATCTAAGCCATTAAGGGCCTTATAGGTAAGTAATGATATTTTGTAACTGATACGGAACTTAATAGGTAGCCAGTGCAGAGACTGTAAAATTGGGGTAATATGATCATATTTTCTTGACCTGGTAAGGACTCTAGCCGTTGCATTTTGGACTACCTGTAGCTTGTTTATTGAAGATGCAGGACAACCACCTAGCAGTGCATTACAATTGTTCTGTGCATGTACAGTGCATGTACAAAAGTTCAGTTCTATAGACTGAACACATAATACCACATATGCATGGCATCATCGTTTTCACAAATTGCCGTTTTTTGTAGTTTCCCTGGAGATGATAAGAGTATTGTTTTCAAAAATGTGCACCTTGAAACCTGTTTTCAAAAGTTTGCATTTTCAGGTCGATGTAGACAGAAGAACAATGGAACACGACTTTTAAAAATGCTTTTATAGAGTGCAACAGAAGCTACCCACTTTATAAGCCATTAAAAAAGGTATAACACTGTGTATGTAAGATCATTAATTAAGAGTGAATCACCTACAGTTCTATAAAGCATTAGAAATGGTGTAATTAAATAAAAAAACAAAACAATGGAAAATATAAAACTGATTAATTATGAATATGAAAGTACAAAAAACCCATGCACATAACCTAACAAGCTTAATTTTAGATACTCATCCAAGAACATAAATAAGATAAATAAATTACAGTATATACTGTACTGTATATATATATATATATATATATATATAGTTTTTGAAAAGTTTCACGTACAAAATCCCCATTCACACAGATTCACGAAAATGACTAAAAACGCTGTATTGTGCATGCCAGGCCAGTAGTTGATGTCACTGTTTCTATAGACTGAACACATAATACCACATATGCATGGCATCACCGTTTTCACAAATTGCCGTTTTTTGTAGTTTCCCTGGAGATGATAAGAGTATTGTTTTCAAAAATGTGCACCTTGAAACCTGTTTTCAAAAGTTTGCATTTTCAGGTCCCCACAACGCTGTTGTCATGTAAATGAACGGCCAAAAAGCATACAAATTTTTCCATTTTAAGTTGAAAATGGTGTGTGTAAACCCCCTATGAATGCAAACAATATTCCCCTTAATTTATTAAACTTTTTTTTTTTAACAATGGTAATGTTTTGAGCCAGACTGCTCTTTATTCATTCGTAATTGGTCTAAAGAAGAGCTGACTGGCTTGAAACATTACAATTGTGGGAATGTCTTGATAAATGAATTAATGTCTTAATAAATTATTATTTGCAGTCATAGTGTGCCAACCTTTGTCTTGAAGTTAGTGTCAGCACACAGCTGTGTGAAGTAATGTCCAAATAACATGAATAGATAAAGTTGCAATTACAAGAATAAACACACCTTGTGCTGAGCTGACACACATTCTGGGTTTCAGAAGTCTTCCCATCTCGAGGCCCCTAGCAGTCAGAGGCCCTGGCCACTGGCCCCATCCATAATTTGGCCCTGACATTTACCTGACCTTTTCATTTACCAAAGAACACATCACAAAACCAGATCCAGCTAATCAGATCAGTCTTGACATACTGCTGAGAGAAAAACAACTATTTGGATCTTGAACTGGAATCTTCTGGAATTGGAAGTTAAAAGTGATAAAAAATCAATTCACATCAAATTGATTTATCAATTTTACTTCCTAAGGAACATTTGGAAACTATCAAGCGTCTTGCACATGCATAACACATTTAAAGTCCCCTTCCTTTCTGTTTTTTTTTTTTCACATTCCGATCATAATGGACTTTTGAAATTTGAAAAAGCCCACTTGTTTGGAAGTGGATGCCACCTAAATGATTCAGAAATGTCAAGTGAGTCCATGAATTATAAAAGCAACATGGGTTGTGGTGTAAATATTTAATGGTATGTGAAAGTGAGTCGGATGGGTTTGGGAAGTGAGTCCATGGGGTTTGTTGGTAATGACCAGTGTAAGAGAAGCACAGACTGATAGGAGGAGAGATGGGAAGATGTGTTTATCAGTTCTGCTGTGTTTCAGCTGGCCGTGCTTTACCCCACGCTGTCTTCTGGACCTTATGAGGGAGGAGATGATACTATATTGAGCCGTGTTTGTGATGCTACATTGCCTTCACACTAAGGACACATTACCCGCAGTGAGATCGAGATGAGGGAGGACGATACACTCTTATACTCTTACTTAGTATGCATGCTTTGGATTTTTCACCCACACAATAGAAAAATCACAAATGAGATCTTGGCTGCGCTTGAAAACGGAAAAATGTTGCTTCTGCAGGCAGTATAAGGCGGTATGAAGACAAGGCATGTCTGAATCCTATGATTATTGGTCAAAAACATACATTTACACACAAACTGACCACCAACCGCAACTTTCTGACAACTTTCCATACTCATACTGTATGTCAACAATTGGCTCATTTGAGTCTCTGTTCATTCCTCCTAAAGAAATTTAGCACAAACATCTAAGACAGATTGAAGATGAAATGAAACAGGCCTAAATGAGAATTCCAAGAAATCTTAGGGGACATTCACAAAGATCGAGTTTTTGTGCATGGAATAAAAAAAAACTTTTATACACTTTTTTAAATGTCCAACATCTTTTACCTTGAGAACCATATTTTTACAAAGCCGTGTCATGCATGAGACAATTCAAAAGACATGAAACATGAAAACAATAAAAAAGCAATGCAAAATGAAAAAAGTAATCTGTCACTTATGAGATTTTGAGCAATACACAAGTCTGTGCACGTCAAGCGATATTTGTCTCATCTTATGTATTTATGTATGCATTAAGGTAAAAACTATATGTTTTATTCTAATGTGGCATATTTCTGAGTGAATCAGGATATGCAACAAGACAAAGTGTAGGGCAGGTTTTGATTTTATGCATTTCTTGTGACTGGATCATGTAAATGGGTTTTACAAGAAAAGTCATTTCATAGACAGAACAAATTTTCTAAATCTGATTGAATATTATGAAGACATTCATGCAATGTCATGCACAATAGCGTGCACTTATGAATCATGCACAATAAGACCAGAAACATGCATTAAGAAAGTAAATAAGGTCAATTTTCATGTCATGCAGACTTTAACCCTGTAAAACCTGACATATGAAATACATCAGGCATGATATAGTGAAAACATGGAGAAAAAAACAAGTAAGATGAAATTCGGATGATTTGTAATGTAAATCAGTACAATTTTTATAACAGACTATTTATATAAAATGCATATAAATATCAGTTGTCAGTTTAGTAAGTCGTCTTAGTAAGATGATATTTACATTTTATTGTGGAGGCAAAATATATAATGCAGTGCAATATAATGAGATCAATCAGATGACAGAAGGCATGTAGTAGATTTTGTACAACAACAAAGTTTTGATCATTTAGAGGCCTTAGAAATTCATGTGTCAAATATGCTACAGAAGGCTTTATAGGGTTAAATGTGTTTAGCTCTACTGCACGTCATGGAGCACCTGCCATGTTTTCCATTCTCCAAATTTTTCCACTGGAGATGCCAGCCATTATTCTGAAAGAGTTCAAATCAACGTGCCTTTTCACCAGATATCCATTCCTGCAAATAAAATCAAATACATTACCACTGTGCCTAATCAAAGTTGTGATATGATTGTTTCTCAATTAAAGGGAATTGCATCGCTCCTAAGTTGATATCCGCGTGTCAGATTTGAATAATGTGCTGTGGTTTAGAGTGGCAGAGAGGAACGAGTTTGGCATACTGATGATACTTCATTCTCACAGCCCCGCCGGGGACGGAGCACTGTGCGCTCGCCGCATATGGGATCCATTATTCCAACCCGCATTAAACAGCTTAATGGCCCCATCTCCCAGACTTTGATTTCCAGATATAATGCGCGAGGATAGCGAGAGCAGGAGGAGGGGATGTGATCTGTCAGGGGGAAACGCAGGCGGGAGGGGGTCAGATCTCACTCACACACACTGTGACCCATCAGCGGATGACATGTGTCATTTTGATGGAAGACTGATGGGTCAGCTATAAGTCATTTAGAGCAGATGCACTGACAGAATGTCTCAAAGTGGCTTTAAGGAGCTACACGTCCTTGAAGGCATTTCCTGCAGTCTTGTTAGCGCAGCTGTAGAAACTATTGGACCCTTTGTGATGGTAAGAGTTTACACATTAGGAACCGATAATGAGAGTTACTGTGATATTTCTCCTCTAGTGATTATCATTACTATTTATAGCCTGGCTCTATCTGAGGAGGCATTTGTAGCTGGAGTGCTGGGAACAGAGCAGCCTTCCTCAGCCGCATTAAATAGTCCTAATAAAAGTGTGGCTGTGCTCTGAATGCCGTCTCGGCTCTCGTTTGTGTGTGCTGCAGGTTTCTCTGAATGCTGTGATGAGTTCCTGAGAGCTTCGTTCTCCCCGGCCTGCTGTCTTGGAAGAGCAAGGGCTCTGTTGACAGCAGTGGCACCCAGAGAAACAAACACTGACGACGGGCAATGGCTAGCGGTAACTAACCTCCTCTAATTATGTCCAGTACTTGTCCTGTTTAGCAGACCGCTCAAACTGCACATGCTTCCAAAATAAAGCGAGCTGCCTACGTGGGCAGCATTTTAAGCTGTCATGCACTCAGCTAATGATGTGAAAACCGTTCCAAAAGTAGGCTGGATGATTATGCTGTCTTATGAGATACCTCGTTATGGCAGATTTGAGGGCAGCTTCGCATGTGTCCTTTGTGGAGAAGGCAACGTGCTCAGTGCGAAAAAAAATAAAGCCAAGATATATGTTTGGGGTCAGTGAGATTTTTTATTTATTTATTTTTTTTGAAAGAAATGAATTCATTTTATACAGCAATGATGCATTAAATTGATCAAAAGTGACAGTAAAGACATTTATAATGTTACAAAAGATTCAGTTTCATCAAAGAATGCTAAAGAAAAAAATGCATCTTAGTTTCCACCAATGTTTGAAGCAGCAGAACTGTTTTCAACATTAATTTTTCTTAAACAGCACATCAGCATATTGGCATGATTTCTGAAGGATCATGTTACATTAAAGACTGGAGTATAGAAAATTGTAAATAATATTTCACAATATTAAGTTTTTTACTGTATTTTTGATCAAATAAATGCAGCTTTGGTGAGAACAAGAGTCTTCTTTCAGAAGGTGCCTGGAGAAGTGGGTATACTCTTAATTTATGCCCCCATTTTTTTAAGCGGCCCAACAACAGCCTGTGTTATAAACAGTGACATGTAAGAGTCAAGACTAGTCTTGCATATTTAGTTCACCCCAAAATGGGCCAATAGTATTTCCACATTTTCACTTTCTGTAACTTCTGCTACTTGACTTACTGGAGTAAGGATCATTATGTTAATGCTAATTAATAATAGCCACAAAATAGGTGCAGATTTTGCAATAAATAATTAAAATGTAAAAAATTACATAGACTGCAACAATTAACATTTTGTCAGAACCTCTAGTAGACAAGCTATTTTGTTTAGTTATCTGTAGGAGAATCATGATCTCTATTTGATACAACAACAACAAAAAAATCGTGATCAATTTATCCAGAATTGTGCAGCTCTACTCCTATGTTTGACTTACTGTTTCTCCCACGGCATACAGTGACGGGCAAATAGTAACCCCCTGCCTACTCCCCCCATACCTTTTACAATTTATGTATAGGCTATACTATACAGTGCAAAATAAAAATATTATAATAAAATCGTTTAGAGCATTTTTTATACAATTAAGCACTAGTCAAGCTGCGATCTCAAACAGGACCAAAAGGAGATGCCAAAAGATCACTAAACCTACTGCCTTGACCTGACTGTACAGGCTACTATTCGGATCCATTCAGAATCTAAAAAACACCTTCAGGCTTCAGCAGCGTCCATTATAAATCACTTGTGCTTTTAAGCCAAATACACACGCTGAAAAGAATAATTCTGGACGTGACTCTAAGCCATCTCTAATGAAACCGGTCGGGTTTTCTCTGTAGCTGTTTTGAACTTAGGCGGAG
>NW_015637544.1:685564-686299 GCF_001515625.1 Sinocyclocheilus rhinocerous | reverse complement strand
TGTAAGTACACTGACTGTGCGTTGGACTCCAGGTAGGCCTTGAACAGTTCATTCATCTACCTCAACGAAGCTATCTAATCATCAATGACGACTTGGCGGAGGGTGAACCAACTCCAGGGTAAGGCTAAAAGCAGCCAAATGTATTAAACATCATAAACCCGTCTTTTTAGGCAAGAACCTGACATGGGTGTCATGTAGGCTAAAATTTTTTTTTAATGGGACTAAATTTGTATTTAACGTGATTACAATTGAATAAAAACATTAGAAATTGATAATTATATAACGTTTCCTTTCCACTGTTATTCAAACAAAGCGAATAAATTATATATAGAAAGTGACATTATCACTAACATTGATCTTGCATTATCATTCACTATGAGCAATATCTACATTTGCTACAGAAGTTATTAATATAAAATAAGTTAAAATAAGTCTTAGTTCATGTTAGCTCATTAAATACCACAGTTGCAACTCTCGATTTTAACAGCCTGTTATTAAATATTGGAATACCTAAGATTAATGAATGTTCAGAAGAATTTTTCATTGGCAGTTTATGTTAACTAATGAATTAACTAATGTTAACTAATGAAGCCCTAATGTAAAGTGTGACCGAACAATAAAGAATCAAAACACTTTCAAACAATATCTAGGGCATGTTGTAGCCTATTAAGTCTAAATATTTAAGTATCTGGCGCTGTGATGAACATCATAGCAAATACACAAATATGAATGGCT
>NW_015637544.1:668508-685488 GCF_001515625.1 Sinocyclocheilus rhinocerous | reverse complement strand
CTGAACGCTTCTGATTGGCCATTGCATTCCTAAGCTCAACAGATATGTGTGTGATTGGTTAAAATGCGCAACACTGTAAAAACGCCTAAAATGAAATACGGTGCAACATGAGCAGATTTAATTTGTTTGTGCCGGGGCATTTTTGTCCAATTTAGTGGCATTTTTGCCCCAAGTCCCCCGTGGCCTCCGCCTACGGTTTGAAGGCATTCGTTTACTGGACCCTTGGACTGAAAAGTTTACAGGAGTTTACCGGTTTAAAAAATCTGATTTCAAAAACATGCTTCTTTTCCTTTTTAAGGTATTGTTTTCATTATAATGTAGCGATTCAAATTAGTAGTCAATAATTAAATATTATTTTATCACTCTTCGCACCTCCCCCGACATGCACTCACACCCCAGACCGACTCCACTTGCATTCACGTGATTTGTCGAGATGCAGGACACTAATGAATGATGCACATCAGAGGGGATTTAGAAGTGGGTATACGCAAAGCCGACTGATAAAGAAGTGGGTATACGCCGTATATCTGCGTATACCCTCCACTACACCACTGGTTATAGGCTATGTTGTTTTTTTATTCTAATATAGCCCATGCAAAGGAAATTTTCATAGCATTTCAGAAAATTCTCATGGTAACAAATTGTGGTTTTTAAACAATTAATACTTGACAAAGCAGCAGTTTTGGAGAGAATTTTTACAATTTATCATTTCTTACTTTTCTGACAACTTTTCCTTAGTTGGTCATGAGCTGGTTTAAGCTGGTCCTGAGCTGGTTATGAGCTGGTCCTGAGCAGGAGCTAGATGCTTAAGAACAGCACATGACAAGCTTAAACCAGCTCAGGACCAGCTTAAACCAACTCATGACCAACTAAGGACTATCTTAAACAGCTCAAACCAGCTGCCATGCTTCAAAACATACCTAACCAGCATATGCTGGGTTTTTTCAAAAGGGTGTCTGAACCTTTGCTGGGAAGGTAATGTTTAGACCCCTTGAAGCTTTAACTAAACACTCTTGAACTCGAGTATAATCTAAATCTGTGCACAACTGATGCAACCGGTTTTTGATGCAAAGCATAGCAGCCACATTTTGCTGGGTGACAGTGCAGCTGTTTAGCCAGTGTGTGTTTTAAAGGTACTTGTCATTTTGCATGAGGGCCTAATGGACTGTATTGTCTTTTGCAGCAGCAGACGGCATCGGCAGTTTGGGAACTGAGCAGAGCCACATCAACGTTCCCCTGGCCGATCCCAGCGCCTGGGCCACAGCCATGAACAACCTGGGCATTGTGCCGATGGGCTTAGCCGGGCAGCAGCTGGTATCAGGTAAAGCCCCGTGCCCTCCTCCAGCGTGCTAATCCTGCTGTTTCATCCACAGCTCTCCCTGCTCTTCCCTTTCACAGCAGGGGGAATAAAAAGCAGATATTAAACCGGGGTTCCCATATTTCCCCCTCTGGCAAGCAGCACAGGCTCCAGCCTCTCCAGCCAAATATGTGACCTTTAGACGCAACACTACACATTGGATTTTACATTGAAGCACGTTACAGTTTGTTGAGCTTTATTCTTCGGCTGAGATACTGGATTGTTGCAGCTCTGAAAAGCTCATGTCCTGGCGGGATGGTGGCACCTACCGCTTTCTTGCCTTGAGCCCTGAGCACTGGTCTCAATCCTCCCAGCTGACTGAAGCTGTTTGTCCGAGAACTGGACTGCTTTCCTCATTGCTGTCTCTGATTGGCCAGTGATCATCAGTGGCCATCTGCAATCATAACAGCTCTGCTGCTTTTGTAAATGTTAGCTGCACAGAAATGGTCTCTTATAATCATGATTTTATCTCAAATAAGCTGTGGATGCAGCGAGTGGACTAACGGAGTGCTTGACAGTTTGTTTTCTCCATACACTGGCAATTCACCTCTCTAGCTTTGACAGCACTCATGAGTGGGAGTGGAAGTAGTTGAACTATAGTCAAGCTACTCTTTTGAAGAAGTAAGCTTCAACCAAAGCTGTCAACTACAATGAAACTATTTAAGTGAGCAGAATCTTCATATCTAAATATGTTATTATCCAGTGATATGACTTATAATTTAAGATAGGGTGACAGTGTATACTCTAGTTAAATTAAAACTACAGTACTAATACATAATGCTACATATACAAACAGTAATGAACATCAGTAAATATTTTGCTCTATATGTGTTTGATTATTTCACTCCTTATTTGCTTGCAATACAAATGTGACTCTAAAAACAGCCCAGCTTTTTGAAAAATTAATATAGTCTGCAAAATTAATAAATGTACTAATGTACACTACCATTCATAAGGGTTCGATGAGATAGTAAAAATAGTAATATTGCGAAATACTATTACAATTTAAAATAACTGTTTTCTATTTTAATATATTGCAAAATGTAGTTTATTCCTGCGATAAAAGCTGAATTTTCAGCATCATTATTCCAGTCTTCAGTGTCACATGATCCTTCAAAAATCATTCTAAAATGTTGATTTGCTGCTCAAGAAATATTTCCTATTATTATAAATGTAGAAAGCTGTTTTACTGCTTTTTTGTGGAAATCATTATGTATATTTGTCAGGATTCTTTAATAAATAAAAAATCTTTCAAATCATTTATTTGAGACAGTAAACTTTTGTAACATTCTAAATGCATTTACTGTCAGTTTTTGATTAATGAATAAAAAGTATTAATTTCTTTCAAACATATGATGAGTAGCATATATAAAAGTAACTTGTTTCTAGAAAAACTAAAATTTTAACCATGCAAAACTAAAAAAGTTAGTAGCATTGCTACTTTTTTGGTAACTATTCCCTAGAACTGGCTCTCATGTGGGTTTTTCAGACAAATAAAGTCTCTCCTTGGTTTGGATCCTATTATAATTACTATCACGCTAGGGAAGCCATGGATTGAGGCAAATTAGGCTCAGATTAAAATGCATGAGCCGATATTTCAGATCATGATTATTTATGAGAATTTGGGAAGGCACAAGTCATTTGACTTGCATATAGGTTTTCTTGTTTTGTTCTTGGGTGATTTCAGAAATCATCTAAGAATGAATATTAAAACTATTATCCTCAGCTTCTGAGCTAAAGCCTCTGGTAATACGCCAAAGCTGAAAGAAACACTTCCAGCAATTCACACGAGGATTTTACATACAGTACGGTATCCTCTTTCTTTCTGTGTTTTTTTCACACGTGTAGGGTTCCAGCGATATGCCTCTAGATACCTGAAAGAGGATTTTGTCACACGAGCACAAATGCTAGCCTTTGAGAACAAACAGACTGGATCGTCTCTGGCTCCAGAAAGACTATAATGACACTGACAGAAATTCCAGCTTCAAAGGAATGATTGGAAAAGATTTGCCTGGTTTCTGTCGAACATAACAGATTATGCTGAAATAACCTCTGAGTCTTTGTTTTAATTTCCCTCAGCATGTTTCCAGGCACACTTCAACATCACACATATTGCTTATGACACACACACACAGCTTCTATTTTGTCCCGTGTCTGCTCATAAATTTGCTGCTCGCAGAGCAGATGCCCACTCGCACAATTTGTCCTCGCAGGCAGTTTCATTCTCAGTATTTCAGCACATTTTCTATTGATTATAAATGTTTATTTGCACCAGCTCATTAGAAGACATGCTTTGTGAGAACATTTTTTTTTTTCAGATGGCTTTATCCCGCTGGATTGATGAAGCACAACAATGAATAATACTCTAAATACAGATGATTTTCCTGCAGTTAGGAGTTGCTTTTGTTGCGGCTCCATTGTGAGAGTTTTACACAGAGCATGCTGGGAGATTTAGGTTCAGAAATGGTGTAAGCCCTGAACGTATGAATGCACAGATTTACACAAGATTCACCAAGGCTGCTTTAAGTGGCTTAGAAGAAGAAGAAGAAGAAAGAAAGGGAGAATAAAACCCAAATCAGGCTCCACCAGAAACAGTTGTGTGCCGTCGCGATGACCTATTTAACTATTGCACTGTAATGACAAAGAAACATCTTCCTGAGTGCTGTTTATGGAAGCACTTGGACCAAACATTTATGTGAATACAGCCAACGAGCGCTTTCATTTTTATTATATTTATTTAATTATTTATTTTTTGGGAAAAGTACTGATAAAAAAGGTGTCTTTTTTATTGTCTGATGCCAATATTCTAAATATCTCCTGGTTATATTACAGTATTTTAATAATGATCAATATTCATTTAAAAGTGTCTGAAAACATTAAACTGGGAGCATTAAGGGCGTGTTTATCACTAACTATAAGAACCCAGTTGTTATACATGTATTGATTACATATTTATATACATTGAATACATACTAGGGCTGCACAATTAATTGAAATAAACCCAAATTCACAATATGGTTTAGGGCAATTATCAAACTGTAAAAGCTGTAAATTTATTTAAATAACCATATGCACTGCGTTTTTTTTTAGAGTGAAGTGTTCTTTTGCAAGTGGTGATTTAACATTTAAAAATGAAGACATTTAAAAAACCATAAAAGTAGTATTGTAATTTAAAAAATTTTAAATAATAATATATATATATATTTTAATTTTACAGTGAAATATTGCAATAGTAATAGTTCTTATTTTGTTTACTATTTTAATCTAATAACAATAACAACAATAATAATGTTACATTATTATTATTATTATGTTGTTGTTGTTGTTACTATTTTAATATTGCAAATTGGGGGATTTAAAAATAATAATGATAATAATAAATAATCTTAAATAATAATTTTTATTTTACAGTGAAATATTACAATAATAATACAATTTTACAGTACTATTATTATTGTTGTTGTTGTTGTTAATATTGTGAATATAATTGCCGATTTGTGCAGCCATACAAAAAAAGCACCACAAATTTTTTAAAAACATTTTAAACTTTAAGCTTTTTTATTATTAAACGTCACAATTTTGAATGGAAAAAGCACGATTTGATTTTTTCCCCCCTAAATTGTGTAGCCCTAATATACACACCAAATAGCTTCAGTTTTAATAGAACTTAAGCAGTACATGTTAAATGTAGGTTTGTTGTGTGACTCAGTGCTGCTAGAGTTATTCACTGTCATTTCGGGTGCTTTGGATAATTATGTGTATTAGCTGTGGTGAGCAATGACTGGAAATCTTTCAAGCCCAAAAAAAGCGAGACTGTAAAAAACAGCTGAGACAAATTTCCTTGCGGATTATATATTTGGACTGCAGGGCCTGGGGCTGCAGGGGCTGGCGCTTTGCATTTAGTAATGGTGTTTGTGATGGGCTCTGATTAATGCCGTCTCACCTCTGAAATGATGAGCAGCTGCTGCGGCCTGTAGGAACTAAATGTTTTGCAAGCTGCTGACTTCGTAGTGAATCCAAATTTAATGGAAAGCAGATAATAATGACAAATAAAACCTGAAGCAGGTTTTTGGAAAAGAAAGAAGAGGTGTGAGCCAAAGGATTGAGTAGTCCTTGAATCATTCTGACTGAAGAAAAACAACATTAAGAAACGATAAATGTGAAGGCGTGTGTGTAATTTACCTGTTTACATTTTGATTTGGGTTTTGCATGGATCTCCTGATGCGTTTCACATGATTGCAGCCGCTGGGAGATTTATGGATCATAATTTTCATCATCTCTTTCCCCAGCAAGGGATTCGAGATTTTCTTCCAGTTCAAGCATCTCTTGTGTTAGATTTAGTGTTCTATGTCACTACAGGACAAAGTAAGCGGGATTGTCCTGATTAAGGTTGAAATATCATTACCATTTTGATATTAAATATCAATATCAATACCATCTAATATGTAGATGAGTTTGTTTCTTCATCAGAACAGATTTAGAGAAATTTAGCATTATTTCACTTGCTCAGCAACGGATGCTCTGCAGTGAATGGGTGCCGTCAGAATGAGAGTCCAGACAGCTGATAAAAACATCACAATAATCCACAATTAATCCACATGACTCCAGTCCATCAATTACTGTCTTGTGAAGTGTAAAGCTGCAAGTTTGTAAGAATCAAATCCATCATTAAGATGTTTTAACTTCAAACCATTGCTTCCAGCTAAACTATGAGTCCTCTATTGCTTTCTAAAAAGTTGTCTTGTCTGAATCAGGAGAGAAATATGCACAGATCAAGCACTGTTTACAAGCAAAAACAGTCCAAAACTGTTGTAAACAAATGTGTCTGTGGATTTTGATGTGAGAGGACAACAGGAGATCAACATTTTCACTGGAGGAAGCATTATTAAGAACTATGGACTGGTATTTTGTCCCAAAGCGAAGGTTTAAAGTAAAAACTCCTTAATGATGCATTTGTTTCTTACTGCTTCTCACTTCACACGATGTTAAAGTTGGCCTATGTATTTTAACAAGATGTAAAATAAGTCTCTGATGTGTGTGTATGTGAAGTTTTAGCTCAAAATATCCCACATCATTATTTATAGCTTGTTAAAATTGCCACTTTTAGGGTATGAGCCAAAATGCACGGTTTTTGTGTGCGTCCCTTTAAATGCAAATGAGCTGGTTCTCCCGGCCCCCTTATAGAAGAGGGCGGAGCTTCAGGAGCTCATGCTCCGGCATACAAATAAACATTCCACTATTAGTACTACAAGCCTGTTATCTTTACAGAAAATGTACTCGGTTTAAAAGTCAGTCATCTGATTGTGCTGTGCATAATAAATACGCATTTATGAATCACACAGACGAGGAGCATAGCGTGATAAAAAATAGTCTCATTGTGCCTTAGCGTGCTATCACAAACGTTTTAAGTCCCATTTGTGATTATGAGCTCGAAAAATTTAAGCGGTTGACTTAACATTGCTTTCATATGCAATCTTTAACTACCACATTCCTATTTACCATGATTCTGGTAGCATGTGAAGGCAGCACCAGTGAAAACAGGCAGAGATAATGGTAGCTTTAGCAACATTAGCCCTACAGAGTGCCAAGAAGCTCTTTCAGAAAGGCAGTTTGGAAAACAAAATATGACTCCTATGTTCATTGGTGCATCCCAACACAAAACACTTGAAATGCTGCTTTGGCACTGACATTGTCCAGCAGCTACAGCAAGAAAACAGTAATGGCGGACTGCTGCTTCTCACTCAGGGCTGTGTCTATACTAATAGGGCAGCGAGTGTCACAAATGGGCGGGACTTTTTCCCTTCAGTGTACAGAGGGAGAATCTGAAACCGCTCGTTTGGAGAGATTGGGATTATAAAAAAATGAGTGGGTGGATTTATACTATTATAGGCTGGCTGTTTTCACACACTGAGGCCACACAACTGTGTTCAAACAACTTATAAAAGTGATTTTTGCATAATAGGTCCTCTTTAATTGATGGACTGGAGTTGTGTGCGCGTGTGGAAAAATAAATAAATACGCTTTTATTAGGCCAGTATTAAGACTGGAATTTTCATCTCATGAGAGTGAAGATTTTAAACATATTTTAAACACAGTAATAATCATTTCTCTGTATGTCAAGCTGTTTTAATGAGAACAAATTACTGAGTGTTTATAAGTGGTTCAGCACAGTAATTATAACGAACTGAACATGACCTTTTTAGTTAAGAGGCCTTATTAGTAAGACAAAACACATTTTCTCATTTTCATAGATATGCCAACATTTCTTTTTTTTATAATGAACATTATATATATTATTTTACAATGTAGTAGTGGAAACACCTTTTAGATACATACAGTGAAAGCGCAGCTTACAGGTAGGCTTCAGATTTTCAATGCAGGATTGCAAAAGCAAGCTCTCAATAATCTCACTTTTGAGTGTTAATATGAATGCATTTTGACTTTTTAATTGTAACTGTTGAATTTTTACTCTAACAATTTTTTAAAAAGAGGTTTAAGATACCTTCTGATTAGTCAGTCAACATGATCAGGACACTGAGAAAATTGTTATTAAACAGGCTGCTTCACAAAATCTGATTGTTTTTCATACATGGTTGTCTTTAGAGCAGACTCATATTTATGAGTCTACGTATAATAAATTAGGTAGGCTAAGTGAGTTATATTGAAGCCATTTTAAAGACACGAATAACATGATTATCAAAGATGAGTTTTAAGAAATAAGTATAATAATTGAGTGATTTGCAGGGGAAATTTTTGAAACTGAACAGATTTATTTGTTTTGTATGTTTTTATGTGTTTTATGAATTATATGTATGTACAATATAAAGAGTGCATGCAGGTGTAGGACTTCTGTCGTGGTTTACAGTGCACACGGTTTACTGCACAAATCCAATGCGTTCCGGTCTCAGATCCTGTGCGGCTTAGTGTGATGAAAGCTCATTGAAGAAGAAACTAATCTTTAGTAGATTTTCTGGGTTTTGTCGTCTGCAGTAAGAGCAGTGACCAGGTCTCTTCTCACATCCGCTGGTCTTTCACCAGCTTTGCTCTTACTTCTTTGGCTTCTTTGTGGTTGTGCTCAGATGGTTCCAGTGCTGAGGTCCAAATCAATGACTCTTTCTGTTTCCCTCTCCAGACTCCATCTGTATACAGGGTTTTGACCCCAACCTTGGCATCATCACCCCAATCAATCCCATGATGGCTGGCATCAGTCTGGTCCCGCCCCATCCTGTGGCAGCAGAACTTCCTGTTATTAAGGAAATCATCCACTGCAAGAGCTGCACACTTTTCCCGCAGAATCCCAGTAAGCATTTTACAGCAACCTACCGCAGCACAATTATTAGAGCTTTCGCCATAAAAGCAGGCGCACAGATGAACGTTGCCAACCCTTATTTACTTCTACTGATGTCATGGTAATTATATGAAGTACAGTCTGTGCCATTTTGAATGACATGTAACTGTGTGGTAAAATGTTCCACTGAAAGACCTGTAACTTTATGGCAAATGTTTTACAGTTACTGAAATCGCAACAACCACAGGACAGTGTTTATTAAATGCTCCAATGTGGAAAATCAGTGAAAGACGAAATATTAAATCTGTAGAGCTTTTGTCCTAAATACTATAAATTTAAATGAACCCTAAAACAGTTAAATTTTATCCACATGGACTGCACACTGCATAAGAATCTATTTCTTGTTAATGGAAGTAAATTAATGATAATTCAAAAATGTAATGTCAATATAAGGTGATAAAGAAGATTTTCAGTCTGGCCTCGGATTTCTGACTCTGGACTTTTCCGTGTTTTCCAAAATATTCCAAAAAGTCTTGTTTTTTAATCATCTGAAACCTGCTGCAACTTGTATTCCAAAGCGACTTATATAATGCAATTAGCAGCAAACATACAAAAGATGCACAAAAAGCACACACATTTAGATTTGCACTGAATTACAGAGGTACCTGAGCCCAAGTTTATGTGTTCCCACACGCCGGTATTTTCAGTTTTGATTTAAGTAAATTTGTTTAGGTTTGGTTTTTATAATAAATGATGTTTATATTGAATGTCACTATAATTTAGAATTGCTTCAGGCATATTAATTTCTGTTTTGAAGTTGTGGAGTGAGGGAAACTAAAATAAGCTACATGTTTATATTGTTTGTAATCAACGTTTCTTTTTATTTACCAGTATTTTACATTGTTTTCTAAATGTAATAATAAAATGTGACCTATACATTGATCTATCTATGGATTTTTTTATCTAGATTTTGAGAATCAGGTGCAAATTATTTTCCAGAAAATTTCCAGTAATTTAATATAAAAAATTAGCAAGTTAATGTGGGGGGAAAAAAATGTTCACTTGATCTATGTCATGTTTAGTCATGCAGTATGAGTGCAGTAAGACATCTTTGTGGATTCTGCAGATCTTCCTCCTCCCTCCACGAGAGAGAGACCTCCAGGGTGCAAGACGGTGTTTGTTGGTGGCCTTCCGGAGAATGCAACAGAAGAGATCATCAAAGAAGTGTTTGACCAGTGTGGAGAGATTGTCGCCATCCGCAAGAGCAAGAAAAACTTCTGCCACATTCGTTTTAGTGAGGAGTTCATGGTGGACAAGGCCCTCTACCTCTCTGGTGTGTCTTTGTTTTTTGTTTTGTTTCATTCTGTTTCATTAGGAAACCTATTTTGTTTAATTTCTCTACCTTTTGTTGGGGACTGTTTTGTTTGGTTAGGGACTGATTCATTTTTTCTACCTCTTTGGCATCTCTTTGTGTTTTGTTTTGTTTAATTTTGTTTCGTTCAGTTTGTTTTGTTTCTCTACCTTTCTAATGTATTTTTATTTATACAAGTAAATGTTTGTTTTGTTTTGTTTTGTTAGGGGACTGATTACGTTTTTGGTGTGTCATTGTGTTTTGTTTTGTTTTGTTAGGTAACTTATTTTGTTTCTCTACCTTTCTGATGTGTTTTTATTTATACAAGTAGACGTTTGTTTTGTTAGGGGACTGATTACTTTTTCTGCCTCTGGTGTGTCATTGTTTGTTTCGTTTTGTTTCATTTCATTAGGGAACTTATTGTTTTGTTTCTTTACCTTTCTGATGCGTCTTTATTTATACAAGTAAATGTTTGTTTTGTTAGGGGACTGATTATTTTTTTCTACCTCTCTGGTTTGTCATTGTTTTTTTATTTATGTAAATATTTTTTTTTCATTATGGAGCTTGTTGTTTTGTTTCTTTACCTCTCTGTTGTGTTTTTTTATGTGTAATTGATCTTGTTTTATAGTAATAGATAATAACACAGTAGGAAAATAAATACATCTTGCATTTATCTTTGCTGAAAGTCCACTTAAATCAGCTCCCAATCAGCTAGGTACCAGCGCATATGCAACATCTGATGCATATATACCGGTATCTAAATATGATTTCATATTTTATGCTATATAGACCTACCACATTACCCTCCACTGGATGTATAATGAGCAGCAATAAACTACATTTTGGCATTTTATAATACTTCTGTGGATATTTTGGTGAAAGTAACTCAAAAGTAACTCAAAAGTAGTGTAACGCATTACAGTTCAGAGACAGTAATATTGTAATGTAACTAATTACTTTCAAAAGACAGTAACTAGTAATATATAATGTATTACATTTTGGAAGTAACTTGCCCAACACTGGCTGCAACATACATGCAACATAGCATGACCGGCTGTACTGTTTTGTTCAGCAGGGGCTTTTATTTATGTTGCAGGAAGGAACACCTTGGAATGAAGCAAATCCTATTTCGCATTCAATATGTTTATTCTAGTGAACTGATAGATGATATATGCAAGCAGCCTGTACGAGAGCTCTGTTTGCTGAATAATGTTTGTTGTCCTAGGCTATCGGATGCGCATTGGCTCCAGCACTGATAAAAAGGATTCAGGCCGCGTACATGTAGATTTTGCTCAGGCGAGAGATGACTTGTATGAGTGGGAGTGCAAACAAAGATTGCTGGCACGAGAGGAGCGGCACCGACAGAAAATCCATGAGGAGCAGCTGAGACCTCCATCACCTCCTCCCATAATGCACTACTCTGAGCACGAGGCAGCTCTTTTGGCTGAGAAACTGAAAGGTAAGCTTTCCCACAGACTGTGGTGCCATGATCTCATCTAGCCTTTAAAGCACAGATTTGTCATCATTAATGTAATGCCCAGAGAAATTTGGGTTCTTAGGAAAAGCTTCAAGGCAGAACTTTTATGCTTCTTATAAAGGCAGAGTGTGGTAAGATGACCTACGCTGCCAGGTCTGCCTTCCTTCAGCCGTTTTGCAGCTGTCCTCAACTGATCTCTGAAGATGTGACGGACATTAATGAGTGGCTACATAGTTTTGAGGCTCTTACGCTTCAGTCCTCTTTCCCGTCTGCAGCTGCCAGCCGAACAGCCCCAGCTGTTGTTTATTCTGTGAGACTGGTGTGTTTATATGATCAGCTAGTTCCATTCATCAGCTTCAATGAGACCAATGATTGCCAATGAAGTGAACACTGAGTACCAGGCTTCTGGAAAGCCAAAGGGTTTCCAAGGTTGACTAAATAGTTTTCATTTGCTTTTAGTGTGCTTAAAATGGGCTTTGGTTGATTCTAGTCTAGAAATTGGATATTGTGCAAGAGTTTGCTTAATTGCTTTGTCATAGCATTGAAGACCAATAGTAGTGCCCTTTAAATGGGGTCTCATTTGAGTTTCATCTTTGTCTCAGATGTTTATCCTAAAATTGTTGATATGACATAAAAGTAAAGCTGTGAATAGCAGCTCAGATCATTTTATCTTTCTTCTGAAACTGTACCAGAGACGTGTGAGACTTAAATATCCCATTTTCTCTTCTTTTAATGTCATTATTGTCTATAAGAACCAAATGGGACATAGTTACATTTTATGGTTTCACTTTATTTTAAAGGGGTCATCTGATGCGACATGCACTTTTACAAGTAGTTTGAACTGAAATGTGTGTTGTCAGTGTGTGTACACAACCACCCTACAATGATAAAGATCCACCCAGTGTTTTTTTTTTTAATCTCGTTAAATCATTTCCCCTTTCTCAAATCAAACCATTCTCAGATGCCTGTCTGTGTGACGTCACACAGACCAAGGCCCCTCTCACGATTGTTGATTGACACTAGCATATTACCTTAGACCCGCCCTGAGTGAGCTGTCATCAGTCCGCCATTGTTTCGATGCCAGAGCAGATGTAGACAAGAATGTCTCCGATTAAGCGATTGAGGTGTTTTGTTGTTGGATGTAATAATGAACATAGCAGTCGTCATTTACTCCCGACATCTGAGCCACTGAAGACGCAGTGGATTGCCTTTGTTTTTGAAGGGAATACATCCCCGATCTAACTAAATGTGTCTATCTTCGCGTGAATCATTCGTGATCCAGCTTCACCTACGGAAGGAGTATAAGGTTCTTTTATGAATCGCCTTTCGACTTTCCTAATAATGTGCTAGTTAGCAAGTTCCGCAGCTAAAGTAAACAGTATCATGAGAACTGCTCATCACCCCACGGAAGAGAGGGGCGGGGTGACAGAGCTCATTAGCATTTAAAGGAACATGCACTAAAACGGGTTGCTGAAAACAGAGCTGATTTTGACAAGGTAAAAAGGGTGTTGTTTTACACTACCACTGAGACATTTTAACCAAAGTATATTATAGAGGTAGCACTTTATTTTACAGTCCTGTTCCCCATGTACATACTATGTACTTATTATAGTAATTACAATAACTAGGTAATAACTAGGTACTAACCCTGAACCTACCCCTAAACCTAACCCTACCCCATGTAGTTACCTTATATTACCAGAACTTTCTTAGGTAGGTACACTGTAAGTACACTGTAAGTACATGTAAGTACACGTACTGTAAAATAAAGTGCAACCATTATAGACTTTTCATTAAGACCCTAAAGAATCATATTAACTTATGGAAAATGGGCATCCGATGACCCCTTTAAGATGTCCTTGTTACAGTGTAATTATACATTCATGTACTGAGTAATATTAATTAACTACAAAATTATTACTATATGGGTACGGTTATGATTAGGGTTTGGCTAGGGTTATTTGCATGTAATTATGCATAATTTATTGTTATTATAATAGTAAATACATGTAACATGTGTAACAAGGACACCTTAAAATAAAGTGTTACCTTAGGGGTTGATTGTTTTGTTTTGCTAGGGGACTCTTCTTTTTTTTTTTTTTTTTAAGGGGCCTGATTTTTGTGTGTGTGTGTTAGGGGAGTGATTTTTTTTCTTTCTTTTTTGTTTTGTTAGGGGACTGTTTGTTTTGTTTTGTTTTGTTTTATTCATTTATTTATTTTGTTTGTTTTGTTGTGTTAGGGGACAGATTTTTTGCTTTTTTGTTTGTTTTTAGTTCGTTTGAGTTTTCCCTCTTTTCCTCACTTTCCTTCACTTTTAAATAGCTTAAAAGCGCCATGCGCATTTTACTTTCACTTTCAAATTAGCCGCAATTCGGCATCAATTGCTTGAATTCAATTCAAGCAACAACAAAATAAAAGGTAGAACATAGAACTTTTATTAACAAAACGAATAAAAATACACCATGCTATGTGCCTAATATAAAATAACAAATAACTTACACAAAGTTTAGGTATACAAAACTGAAGATCAGTAAACACTGTGGAACCAAATAAATAAGAAACTTACGTTTATTAGCAAAACGAATAAGAAAGCTTGGAGACACGACATACTTGATGTGAAATAAAAAAAAAAACACAGTTTAAATAAATAAAAATCAGCAAACACTGTGGAACCAAATAAATAATAATGTAAAAAAAAACTTCCAATATCACCTTAGAGAAATGGCAGAAGTTAACAGGCTTTTCAAAATCCAAAATATTTTTAAAACAGGCGCTTCTGCATGTCATTTTGAAACTCTTCTGCCATCGTCTTGTCTTGTCTCTCTTCTTGTCAGCTTCTCCTCATGTGATAAATGAAATCTGATCTGTGATGCGACTGTCGTTCAGCACGCTGCATTGAGCAGCTGCATTCAGTTTTAATTGTAGTGTCTGTTCTCTAACTGAACTAAATGATTTTTATTACTATATAAAATCAAAACGACGGTAGGGGCGGTGCTGCGATGGGCAAGTGACATAACCGGTGTTGCGGCTTCACACTGGTAAAACCGTCAACACCATCTATCACAGCAACCGTAACTCCAAGGTTGACTAAATTTTCTTTTGCTTTTAGGGTGCTTATGTGCTTCAAATCTGAAGTTTTTAAGTAATTTGTGATACTTTTTCTTCTCTTCTATGGCTTTACATGGACATACTGTAAGTGTTGCGTCAGCAATATTGCTCAGGGGTTGGCTGTAAATATTCTGCAGATCTCCTACCGTTTTCAGACAGGCAAGAGTAGTTAGTGTGAGGTTTAAAATATTTCACAATGTTTATTTCTGAATCTAGAGAGGTTTGAGCACTCATGCAAGATGTCAAATTTTCATTATACAGGATCATTTTTAAGGCGCCACATGCTGTGTTTCCACCTTAGAGTTACACCAATCCATCACACCCCTTTGACATTCACACATATTTGTAATGTCACCTTTCATGTTTTAATTTCAGAGCCGGTTCCTGGCTGACAGCTGTTTTCCCATGCTGTGATTTGATTACAGCTAGCGGCTCCAGGAAGGTAGTGATGGTTGAGTTGTGCTGGCTGCAGTGGTTTCCATGCCTCTCTGAGCTCTTGTCTCTCTGGAGAGACTGCTTTCATTTCGATGATGGGGACTTGACTGCAGCCTCCACCTCATCAGCAATCACAGCACTTCCCATGTCAAGCACTTCCCATTCTCCCTGCGTGGCGCATCCCCAGCTCTGTCTGCATGTTCTTATGTTTATTGAGCCCAGGAGGCAACAGACAAAACATCTCAGACGGGGTTTCAATATTCTGGTGTCTGGCTCAGTTCTGCTCATGCCTGACATCCAGTTGCCTCTCCAATGAAACCCTTGTTTAGATGCAAACAATTATGCTGCAAATATTTATTGACTACAGCTAGTGGTATCTGTTTAAGTATCAACAGCATGCAAATGAACATCGGTATTTGTGTTGCTGTTTTTTGGCATATTTGTGCAATTATTTTTTTTAAATCTTTTTTTTAAATTTATTAACATATTACAGATTTATTTTATAGTTACATTAGAAATCTTTAAAACACTTCATTACTTCCATCATTTACTTTTGCTTTTTATGCACAGATTTTATTGTTTTACCCTGTTTTATTTTACCCTGTTTACCCGATTTTATTGTTTTACCTCAGACCATGATTTTCACTCTTACAAATATGAAAATGCATCATAAAAACAGCAATTACACATTAGCTTTTACGAAAAAGTTAAAAACTCCTCTTTATTTAATTAATTATTTCTTAAAACTATATAATTATCTAATTAAATATCTAAAAAACTACATATATAATCTAATCAGAGTAAAATAACATTTTATTGTGTGAAATTTATTTATATCAGTTTTACTCAAATGACGAATGTTCCTTAATTGTAGCGTTCCACAACAAGTGACAATTCTACATTTACATTAATAAATATTATAAATTAAATAAAAAACATCAATAAAGTCTTACCAAAAGTTAGTGTACTTGTTTATCAAGGAGATAAAGTGACAGCAAGGAAATGAAAGGTACAAATCAATTGTGAACAGAAAAGTTATATTGTTTATTGTCAATTTCAATTACGTAAAAAGCATGAAAATATGAATTTATTTTGTGTAGTTAGCATTCATAAAATGTAGCTAGCTATGAAATTAGCTTCAGCAAGAGTCGCATTTTACTTCACAAATCTTTAAAATGTAATTTATATAAGATAATACCCATATAATACCTTGACAGATGTAATAGATTATGGAAATGAAGTTTCAGAAATAAAAAAACAAAAACGGAACAGTATACCGTATTAGACACTGATAGTGTACAAATAATGTAAAGAGTGTTTTAAACAGAATTTATTTACTAGAAGATCAAAAAATGTCCAATAGTTAAAAACTACTTTAATGTGAGAGTGCAGATGTACATTAAAAAGCCCTTTTTATTATAAATACACCGTGTAATGTCTTTGATTACTTAATTTTAGGGAATTAATTATTATTAATTCATTCAGGTTTTGAGAGTAATCGGATCTGAAAATTCGAGGTCCACCTGATTAAAACTGATTTCAAATTTGACAGTTTACACTCTATCAGCTACTCGGCCAGCGAGACGTTCATGTCAGTGTATATTATCAATTTGACTATATGTATTTTCCCTGGCCACAGGTTAATACAATTATGATAATTTGTAAGCTCTTAGAGAGGTAACGTGATCTTTGGCAAGGGTTTGACTTTAAAATTATACGACACCAGACAATGATTCTTTATAAATGAAACACGAATTTTATTGGCTATTCTTGATTACATCAAAACTTAGCTAAAACACACATACACACACACACACATATACAGCTCAGAAAATTGAAGGAATGAGTTAACGGAGTTGCATGAAGTTTCAAAGTTCTAACTCGTTTTCACGAGTGGTTTTAAATTCAGCCTGAGAGAATTCACAAAGCAGATATTTTCTTATCTTTACTGCTTAACTCAATTC
>NW_015637544.1:651677-667895 GCF_001515625.1 Sinocyclocheilus rhinocerous | reverse complement strand
TCTTTAATCACTCCTCTGAGTAGATGACGACACGACTGGCAGGAAGTCGACCCAGAATATTGGAGTCATGTGCTGGGGTGATTAGCAAACCTCATGATGGCTGATAGGGGCATATCAGTGTCCGTTCATGTACTAGAAATCCCTACAACCGTTTCCCTCATTCTCAAATCTGGCCGTTCTTCAGCTCTTTTTAAACTATTGACTCTTAATTCTATCCATTGCTGCTTTCTGTCTCTTGCATTTGGAAACACTTTAATGCTATTCATTCAAACAGCCCCTGGTTAATGCTTTCTGGCAAGTAAATGCTCATTGCCACATTACGCTTTCATGGAAAAATTTATATGAGCGATGTTTAAAACAAAACTAATTTCCCGACCATAACCGACGCTGACTGAATTGGCAGTAGCGTGGCGGCTTACATAGTGTCTGAGTTACGGAGAGGTCGGATGACTGAATGCTGGGAATTTCGAGGGAGAGTGTGGAGATTTCACATTTGCATTGCTTGTGGAGTCTCTCATTAGACGTGAGATTGGCAGAGCAGGCTCATTTGACTGTGGAAATTATTTTTATTCTCGTCAGATGGCATTTTTGCCCGAGGGTCGGGAGAATTCAATTCCCTTTAATTAGCTGGGAAGTTTGAGTGCCACCTTAATAACATACCTGCTCTTGATCTCGAACGCTCAGAGTCCCTTGGGTCTCTTACCAACCGCACATGGGAATAACATCTATTTAATTGAAAAAGGACTAAAATGGATATCAAATCTAAAATTCAAATTAAATGAGTTGAGCACATATTTGAAGGAGGTCCAGTATAATTGATACATCTCTCGTGATGTCATTCTCCTGCTTGGCTTGAAATCGGTTATACTGTGGTGAGTTGAAGCAGTAAGTCTGGTGAAAAGTGCACAGATGCAGGGAATGATGTTGTTTCCGTGCACAGGATCTCATTAAGGAAGGGATCGAATTTACTGCCAGCCCTACTGCACTGACTTTGTGGCAAAATTCAATTATTCTTCCAATTTTAGTAATGTATTTCACACGGGTCCACAGGGAGCAGATTACTAAAGCTTGGGAGAGGCCACACTCAATGCCTCATGTCTCAGCTACTCAGGCTGAAATTACACTTCATGTTTAGACAGGAAAAATGCAGGGTTAGTTACTGATTCACAAGCCGTGACTGAACACACTGATGAGATGATGTTCTTGTCCAATAGAAAAAGACAATGCAGGGAAAGAGTCTTTAAATTAGGCCCTAAAGGTAGAGCCGTGGCTTAGCGTTTAGTGTAGCATGTGGACGTGAGGTCCAATCCTGATCTCCCTATCATTTCTTGTGGCAAAACTAATCATCTAAAAGTTCTTAAAATTACATTCAATACTTTAACTGAAAAAGGAAAGTTTGTCAAGACAAGTCTTGTCTGAAAGTGTAGTAAAGTCTTGAATTGTGAAGGTTATAAGGCTTGTGTATTGAATGCTTGAGCAGATTGGAAAGAGATTCGAGTTTGAAGGTTGAGTTTTGCATAATGTGAAATCTTGGGAGGAGAGATTTTGAAGTGTGAAGGGGATGCAGGCCTTATGTAGTTTGAGAAGAGATTTGAATTTTAAAACTTTGTTGCTAGGGTGTTCTAGTGGTGCTATAGAAAGCTGCTGGTGTGGTTACTAGACAGGATATACAGTATGAATGGTTGGATGTATGTATAGATGGCAGGTGTGTAGCTACTTAACTCAGGTTATTAAATTTTGAACTGCTGGATTTTGAACATTCTTTCAAAATTCCATCAATACATGATTTTTTTAACCATTCACTAGAGAAAAAAAAAGACAAAAGAAAGAACAGCCTGAAGTGTATATTAAAAATATATATTTAAGCAGCCTTATATTGTTCCAAACCAATAGAAGCACTATAACAGAAGTACATAAAACTTGGGCACTACATTTCAATCTTCTAGTCAAGTCAAGTCACCATTATTTATATACTGTAGCACTTTTTACAATGCAGATTGTGTCAGGGCAGCTTTACAGTAGCCTATTACACAGTTAATATAAAGACATATAATAGCTTTATGGGGAAAACTGTAGAACATTTAGACATAAAACCAGTGACATGTTCACATATGTTTCACATATTGTGAAACAAACTATCAAAAATGACAAAAAGTAGGATGGGGACTTAACTCTATGCTTCAGTTGTTGATTGGATGGAGATCTGAATGTGAACTTGCTCGATTGTAAGAAAGGCCCAGGGTTTCAGCAGACTAAATGATTGGAACAGCAGAGTTATATCATCAAAGAGAAGACTGACTTATCAATGATTAAACATATGGATCAGTTGTTTATAATAAGATCATTGAATATGTAATAGAAAATAGACAGGATGAACTTACATTTCATGCCGACTTATTGTAAGCCAACCTGCACCATAGTTCCAGATTTTATATTTTTGAGAGCATATTTGATATGTCTTGTCTGTAACAAGTTTAGTACACTCTTTAAAAAAGGTTTCAAAAGAGGGTTTTCGTAGCGATGCAATAGAAGAACTAGAGTATTTGTTAAATATAAAAACAAAATATATATTGTGTGTTTGAGTGGTCCAGACGCTACATTAGGTTCCCCAACAACCTTTCTGAATAAAGTTCTTAAAAGAAATATTTTCCTATTATCTATTTTCCTATTTTCCTAGTGTGAAGAACATTTTAATAATCTAAAGAACCTTTTTCTGCTTTAAAGAGTTCAATGGAAAGGTTCCATAGATATTAAAGATTCTTAATGGAACCAAAGACCAAAGCTTTAGAGGGAAATTACAGTTAAAAATGTGTCTCATGTAAGGGATTTTGAACTGTACGCTGGCTTTGTCAAGCCTGCAAAGTAAGTGTTACAGCAGTCTCTGTCATAAGTAGATGAAGTAAAAATGACAGTTTTCCTTATTAATTTCTCCAGATGACAACAAGTTCAGTGAGGCAACGGCAGTGCTGTTCACGTGGATCGACAGAGGCGAGGTGAACCGACGCTCTGCGAACCATTTCTACTCCATGATCCAGTCAGCGAACAGCCACGTGCGGCGCCTAATGAACGAGAAAGCTCAGCACGAGGAGGAGATGGAGCTGGCCAAAGAACACTTTAAGAATTCCCTGCTTGCCATTCTCACACAATGTAAGATACCTCCTGCCTTCACTGTTTGTATCCCAACTGGTTACTATGAGATTTTCATCTAGTGTTGCCATGACAACCGCTCATCCTTTGTACAGAGCAAGATGATATAGCCGTCCTTAAGTGGGCTCCGTCTCTGATCTGATTGTTGGACTTTTCTCGCTCATCTTGATATGACTGTACTGCCAGTAGGAGTGTATTTGTATGTCCAGAACTACCATATACGTTACACTGCCCCTAACTGTAACAGGCAAGACATGGGCTCTGTTCCAAAACTTAGAGAGCTGCCTACATAGGCATCATAGGTGAGGTTATAAAAGGTGGGCATTATAAAAGCCAACACATATATCCTTCACGAAGAAGATAATGCCATGATACATTGAGACAAAATCCATCTTAAGCTGCATCACATTTATATTTGCTCTGTGAAATTTCATGTTCGAAATCCAGTCATTTCCATAGAAATAGAAATTGCATGGCTAATGTAGCTAAAGTTATCATTGTCTCTGATTGTATTCACAGAGACCAGAACTATGTCATCATTTTTATGCTGTGTCCTTTTTAGAGGTCTGCACGGGCCTTAAAGGGGTCATCGGATGCCCATTTTCCACAAGTTGATATGATTCTTTAGGGTCTTAATGAAAAGTCTATAACATACGTTGGTTGAAAATTCTCAATGGTAGTGTAAAAAACACCCTTTTTACCTTGTCAAAATAAGCTCTGTTCATAGCAAGCCGTTTCCTTGCATGTCAAATAAAATATCTCCTTTTGAAGTGGACTTTGAGCTTTGTAACTTTGCAGATCTTTTTTATGCTCAAACAGCAACATTAAAGACTAACTAAAGTTGAAAAAGTGAAAAAGCATAATAGCACCCCTTTAAGAAAGGTGATTTGCCAAGATTCATTAAAAAAACCCTTATACTCACTTCTGTTGATGAAGCTGGATCACGAATGATTGCAGGGGGCAGAATCGGGGATCGGCATGTCACTTTAAATGCTAATGAGCTCTGCTCACCCTGCCCCTCTCTTCCGTGGGGTGACGAGCAGACGGTAAACTTTAGCCGCATTTAGCTGCGAAACTGGCTAACTAGCACATTATTAAAGGGGTCCTATTATACTCTTTTACAAAGACTGCTATGTTCATTATTACATCCAACAACAGAACACCTCAATCGCTTAATCGGAGACATTCTTGTCTTCCCCTGCACCGGAGTCAACACAATGGCGGACAGCTCACAGCTCACTCAGGGCGGGTCTAAGGTAAGACGGCCTTGTCAATCAACTAGCATGGGAGGGGCCTGTGCAGAACTACGACATTCTGCCAGGAATCTCAGAACAGCCTAATTTGAGAAAGGGGATTTTAAAATAGGGATTTAAAAAAAAAAACACTGGGTGGATTTTTATCATTATAGGGTGGATGTGTACACACACTTCCAACACACATTTATGTTCAAATAACATGTAAACTGAATTTTGCATCCGATGACCCCTTTAAAACAACGAACAAGAACCATGCCTAAACGGTACCTCTCAAGCCCAAAAACATTCACTCTGTGTATAATGCATAACTGCACCTTTATTATACACAATAGAGAGAGATGGTATAAAAACATCGTGGGAATTTTTTTTTATTAATGTTTCTAAAGCAAATGTGTACTAACTTTAAGACCACATATGGTAAAACAGATGGTAAAGCGTGTACCGTAGTCTTTTTGACACGATCGACCCGGGTTCGAATCTGCCTTTTACCGAACTTGTTTTTTCTCCCTTTTCAAATCTCATATCACATCGGAAAGGCATTTATTTTCAATAAAAATTAAGGAAATAATCAAAAAGTTGAAAATAAAGTATTGGGTAGGGTTAGGGTAGGTGCAGGGAGGGCTTTATTGTCCCAATAAGGTGGCATCCATTTAATAATTTGAATTAAAATGATAATTTACACTCAATACGTTATTACTGCATGTTTTATAATTTACTATAATACTGAGGTGAGGTGCAGGTAATTGCCATTATTTGCAATAAGTAGTATAAATAGCAGAAAATCCTGCTATTTTAACATAGTGTAAATAGAATCTAACGCTATCTGCACTTAGTGTAAATAGCATATTTTTAAAAATACTGTTATTTTCACTTTGTGTAAATAGCATCTATCGCTAAGAAAATATGCTATTTTCACTTAGTGTAAATAGCCGCTGCCTTATTTTTAATATTCTCAGAACGGTAAAATGTCTAGTTTTCTTGTTGTGATTATAACATTATTAAAGGTTACAAAACATAACAAGAACTTTCATCAAGTACAAATAACATAAGGACATTTTAAGAATGTTGTTCTAAAAGAATGTTTTCTCTCAACATTGAGAACGTTCTTCAAGTATGAATAATAACATCATAAAGACATTCTGAGAATGTTGTTCTAAGAACGCTTTCTCACAACGTTTTGAAAAAGTATATAAAATATTAGTCACAGCCTGAACGTCTGATGCATACAGCACACAAAATTGGAAACACTTCAGGAGTTTTAAAGTCGTCATTGGATTGGTTGAATTATACAGTATTTCCGGGAGATGTGTGTCGCGTTCTTTAATGTTCCGCCTGGCATCAAGATGCCGTGATGCCAAACCCCCTCGTGGAAGAAGAAAGCTCTCGTGTTTACAACTGTGACAGTGGCTACGTTTACATGCAACCAAATAATCCGTTTGTAATCGGATTGACGGCTCAGTCGGACTGAAAAGCCTTCATGTAAACACCTTAATCGATCCGATTGAGCTCGATCGGAGATTGAACCCCGAAACTGAAAGAACTGCGCATGTGCAATGACGCAGAAATAGCGTAATGACGAATGACGCGCGGAACGAACGGCTCTTCCTTTTGAATAAAGTGTTGTATAAATGCGTGTCCTGTCATTATAAAACTCTCCTTTCACTCGGCAAATGTGAAGTGGAGCAGGACAACCTCCCTCCAGTCCTTGCAACCTGTTTTGGGCGCTGGGAGGGGCATTTTTACTACGTGATAAATAGCAGCACGGCACAGCGGTTTATATGTATATTTATCCATAAATGGATAAATATTAATTCTCCTGTTAAAAACAAATAAAGAAACCGTGTAGGAGTGGTTATTATATGCAAACAGTGAAAAACTCTATATTTGTGCAGTGTGAGCATGTAAAAAAAAATCTATTCCGATTTGAAGCTTGTGACATATAAACACGCACATCAACCCGATCACTTTATTTAGCGTTCATGTAAACACTACATTCAGATTCATCAATCGGAATGAATTCAGTCCGATTGAACCAAAAAATTGTGCATGTAAACGTAGCCAGTGAGTGCTTATCAGGATCAACTAAACGCTGGCTTTTCAAAAATATGTCAAATTTGTCCATGAGTTTTACACACGTTCTGTTATTGTGGGGATATTTCCACGCCCCTAAACATGACGCAGCACAAAACGAAACGTGATTGGTGGCTTTACCTGTCAGACATATGGCCTCTAGCCTAGGGCGGTGCTTGGCCATTCAAAGCGGCCAAGGTTCCCAGACCTTCTACCGTCAGTCCGAAGGTCTGACTACACAAGACTAATCAAATGTTAATAAGAATGTTCCATAAACATTATTTTAGGAATGTTTTGTCCTAACAATTCATTTAACTTAAAAAAAAAATGTCAGTTAAAATTGTGAGAACATTCCCTGTTAGCTGGGGAAGTCCTCTGAGGTCATATCACTACAATAGAAACTAAGACACAAGATGGCAGATAACTGCAAATATTAGGTAATATTTGACCACTGAATGCTGCGAGTGACCAATCAGAATCACATATTCTAGAACACAGTGTAACAAGTTCTAATTTTGTGTTTATTTTGCTGTTAGCTTAGGAAAATGCTAACGGCAGACTCAATTATGTGTTGAAACTCCATGTGTCGCACTAATAGTCCCTCACTTACGAGGTTCTATTTCAGTTTGGATGCTGTTAGAAAGCAAGGCAGCTCACTAGTCGTGGAACAGAGCCACAGTGTCTCCTACACGGTTCACAAGACATAACTGCAGATATACACTACACAAATGCACACTAGGAGATATGATTGCATTGAGACCTAGCTGCCTATGTCAGTGTGACTGTAGCCATAGCCCATAGAAGGGCCCTGGGTAAGTACAGTCTCAGTGGAAGCACTCTGACCATATAGCAGATGTGGAGATGTTCAACTTAACTTAAAGGTAGGCCAACACCAGATTCACTCATCTTTTTTTTGCGGCCCGGACAGGTGAGAAGCCAATATCCCAGCTCAAACAAAGAAATGTAATTTGCTTGAATGAATATGTGTGATGGAGATTTGTAATTGGCAGCTTGACAGAAAGATATCGTGACACCATTTGTGCATGAAATACTAAGAATTTTTTATTTATTTTAGAGTTGTAGTAGGCTAAGAAAGATGATCACATAATTGTTTACTAAACTGTAGACTTGGTCAAATTAATAAATAGCAGGCAACAGTTTACAATTGGTCCAAATCTCAATCCTAACGCAAATCCAACATCTAATGCCAAAATAAAAACTGCACACGTACCCATTTTGAGCTAAATCCTGAATCAATGTTTGACATCAAACACTCAGTACTTTATTAGTGCTTCTCCAGCAAATTCATTGTAGACTGTTGCCTTCCTCAGTCCTAAGGAATTGAAACAGCAGCTAATGAGATGTAAGTACAACAGACACAATCAGGGGCCTCTCAGAGAAGTGTTGCGAGGGTCCTGATGCGTCTGACTGCTGGCGCAGATGCTGAGTTCTACATAAATGGCTTGTCTTGTCTGACTTCCTTACCCACCAAAGTTGAGCAGATTACGGCTGTGTTCACCGCTGCCACCAGGCAAAAGGCATGGGACCATTTCTCAAAAGCGCAGCGCAAGAACATAGACATTTGGCGAAAGCAGTGCGAGGTTGGTATTTCTTCTCCCCTTTTGTCATGCTGACTCTACATCAGGGGTCTCAAACTATGGGCCAAGCATTGTCATTACAAACCAATTTTCACTATACCCTATTGAAAAAAAACAGTATATGCTGGTTTGGTATGTTTTGAAGCATGGCAGCTGGTTTGAGCAGGTTTAAGCTGGTCCTTAGTTGGTCATGAGCTGGTCCTGAGCTGGTTATGAGCTGGTTATGAGCTGGTCCTGATCAGAAGTTAGTTGCTTAGAACCAGCTCATGACCAGCACATGACCAGCTTAAACCAGCTCATAACCATCTTATAACCAGCTCAGGACCCCTGAGCTGGTTATGAGCTGGTTATGAGCTGGTCCTGATCAGAAGTTACCAGCTTAGGACCAGCTCATGACCAGCACATGACCAGCTTAAACCAGCTCATAACCATCTTATAACCAGCTCAGGACCAGCTTAAACCAGCTGCCATGCTTCAAAACATACCTAACCAGTATATGCTGTTTTTTTCAACAGGGTAGTCTGGCCTTAATGTATTTAAAAGCCAAAGTATTGCACCAATATTTACTATATATAATATACATATTTCAAATTTGTGGTTGTAAAAAAGCTGGTTCTCTGAAGGAGAACACCGCCTGGCTAGTGGCCCCCAGGTAATGTAGTATGAGACCCCTGCTCTACATGGTACACTGACACAGCAGCTCTTTATATGGCAGTGTATCTTGTGGCTTTTCATTGTGCAGACTTGTGGGACCTCACACAGCAAAAAAACATCACATTTTTCTAGCCTCTGCTCTTTCGTGCAGCAGAGCACTCTTTGAAATTGCCACCTAGAAAGAACCTCCATTGCTGCCATGGCAACAGATATCGGCAGGATTATAATGATGCTCATCAGTGATTAGCCTCAATTAATTGTTAATAACTCATCCAATTTGAATTAGGTCTCTATGAGGAAGGAAAAGTGAGGTGCGTGTTAACTCAAAATGTGCCTGTATGCATCTATGCATTAGAAACCCCTGAATTCTCTGGAATGCACAATATGGAATTTCCATATTCATAATATGGAATGTCACCGGTATGCAAAATTGATGTTAGCGCAAACAGAATACTCAATGAACCTTGAAATATAAAAATCCCTCACTGGTGATAGACTCCAGCTGCAGTCTTTCCTCCAGCCATCGGACTTTTTCCATGACTGTATATCATGAGCAGTGATGTGAGGCCCGAAACCTAATCTTAGAAATACACTGACTGTATTGATTAATTGCTTTAAGTCAAGTCTATGAAAGGATTCCATTTCAGTTCACAGTTGCCAAGAGGTAAGACATCAGCGTTGTGGCAGAGTCTCTGGTGCTGTGAGAAGTGAAAGCCAGTTAGGATGCCACCCCTGTGAAAAGTTGTTTGTATTGTTGTTGTTTTGTAGCACTGTTTGTGGATTTGTCAAATTTACTAAAATAATCATGCAAAGTTAAGTACAGATTTTCCAGGTTTTCTTGTACTTAACTGTCAGAGAGTTGTGAAAAAGTGCGAAGTCGTGAAAAATCATAGAAATCAAGAATGCTACATAGTTCTTGTTTTGCTCAGCTTTAAAATAGAGAGGCAGAGGCTAGTTGCACACTTTTGTTCTTTCTTTCTTTCTTACTTTTCTTAAAGAGATTTCTGCTGTCACAGTGGGAAATTACCATTAAATAGTATATAAGAGCCTATTTAAACAGAAAAACAATTATGAGCCCATGAAATATGTAACATGACAAAACATACAAAAAGGTAAAACCAACAACATACACTGAAAAAAATGTTTCATTCATCCAATTAAAAAAATAATTGCCCTAAGGGCAAGTTATTTATTTTTCATTGGCAAGTTAAAAAATATAGATGTGAATAATTACCCTAAATTTTTTAAATTGGATGAATGAAACATTTTTTTCAGTGTACTAAGCACACTTTTTTTCATACAAAAATAAGTGTAGCACTTTAGTATAGGGACCAATTCTCAATATTAACTAGTTGCTTATTAGTATGCCTATTATTAAAATATTGGCTGTTTATTAGTGCTTATAAAGCACATATTCTTCATGACCATATTCTAGATCCCTAACCCATAACCTAAATTTAACAACTATCTTTCTAACTATTAATAAGCTGCAAATTAGGAGTTTATTGAGGCAAAAGTTGTAATGTTTTTTTAATAGTGAGAATTGGACCTTAAAATAAAGTGTGACCAAAATAAGCTATTGCTTGGCTATACTGTAATTTATAAAAAAGATATAAATAAATAGATGTAGTTTTATTTACTTGTTTACTCAACATACAAAAAGTATGATATTGGGATTTTAGTTTGGAAAATTACAAACATATATTGAAATGTAATACAGTTTTTAAACCAGCATACACAATCACTGCTGGACAAGAAATAAAGCATGTGAACTTCTGACTTAAAACATTATTATTACGGCGATATAGGCCTTGTGACAGAGTGACAACTAGCCTCAGTCTCCCTTATTTTGTTGGCCAGAAATGGCTCTAAGTGAATGCAGTCTTTATGAAAAATGTTATAAAAACCTTATTGGTTTTTCCAGAATGCCTGGAAACACCACTGGAAAAGTAATGGATATTCTTTGGTCAAAAGGTGTGGGAACCCTGTAAAACGAAATTGTGAGAATTAGAGAGAAATATGATATCAGAAACAACCCAGAGCTCGACCTGCATTCCTCTGATACTACAGCTTTCAAGAAACAGACGAAAGATCAGGCAACACAGTGCTAGAGTAAAATGTATTCAATCACAGATAAAGCAAAGCTCAAATGCGCTCCCTTTATAGAGTCAGATCTGCAAGATTTCACAGTGGTGGCATTAAATGTCCTTTGTGCTGATCCCTATAATGGCTATCAGAGGATCAGTGGGCTTGGAAGTTTGTGTAATGTGATTTTACGCTCCATTTTCAGACCTAGACAAATGAACGTTCACTATTGCACGGCAGAGCCTCTGGGTTGTAATTTTAAGTTAAGAAATCAATCACCAGGGCCTGTGCTTGCCAAATCATTGCCTGTTTTTTCATCCTGTCAAAAGTTTCTACATTAAATTAGAGTATTATTAAAGTAGAACTGCAGAAAGAAAACATTTCATTGATATGTGTGATTGTCATATATGTCACTGCCACATTTACACAGCAAATGGAAGAATAAAAGTGTGTCCTTGTAGAATTACTCAGAGCAGAGGAAATGTTAAAGTGTGCAGAATGTAATCTTTAATCATTGAAGGTCTCGGACAGAAGCCAGTAATGGGGTGTGTGTGTGTGTGTGTGTGTGTGTGTGTGTTCGTTTGATTTCTGTGTTGGGCTTCATTAGGAGCTGAGAAATGCTCACAGTGAAGAGATCATGGGAATACGAAGAGAAGAGGAAATGGAGATGTCAGATGAAGACTTGGAGGAAAACCCCTGCAAAAAGATTAGAATGGAGGACATGGGTAGGCCTGTGATCAGCCGCTGATTATCATTATCATGATTCATTAGGATACTGGAGGCAGGGACTGACTGTGGCTAAAACAGCCCTAGATTTGATGGCCTAGCATCTAGTTCATATGCACTGGTTGGGACTGTACAGTGCATTTAAAACGAGCAATACATCTTAAATAAAGGTCATTGTTAATTAAGAGGAACGTGTAATGCTGTGCCATAGAGACCTTTGTGCAATGCCTACATAATTATGTTTAATTTTAGGGCTCAACAATATATATATATTTTTCTGCTAGGCCAATGTTTAGGATTTTTTTCTCTCAATTGCCCAACAAAAAAATAAATAAATAAATGCATACAAAAGTTTGGGTTAAGGAAAAGTTATTGTTTTATGTTTTTTAAAAGAAAACTCTTGTGCTAATCAAGGCTGCATTTATTTCATCTAAACAGTACAGTAAAATACAGTAATATTGTGAAATTGGGAATTTAAAATAACAGTTTTTATTAGAATATATTATAAATGTAATTTATTCCTGTGAAGCAAAACTGTTTACTTCAGTCTTCAGTATTTTTTCTAATATGCTGATTTTATCATTATTAGTCAAACATTGAGCACTGTATGAAAGAGTTTTTTAGGATTCTTTGATTAATATAAAATTCAAAAGAACAGCAAATGTTTGAAATATTTTATAACACCATAAATGTCTATACTGTCATTTGATCAATTTGATGTGTCCTTTCTGAATAGAAATATCATATTCTTTAAAAAAAAAATCTTACTGATATCAAATTTTTTGAACAGTAGTGTATAAATAAATAATAATTCATAAATAAATAATAATTCATGTTTTATACAATATTCATAAACACTGTAAATAATCATTCATTGTCAGTTCATAATACCTAATGGATTAACTAATGAATAGAACTTTCGTAAAGTGTCAAGTCCAGATAGTGACTGTAAAGTATCAGGTTACTAATAATTCCCAAATCGATTCTTAATTTAACGGAAAAAAAAACAACAACTTGGTTTAATGTTAAACACAATCACCCCGTTATTCTCAATCAAATCAGCTCCTCCGTGACCACTTGTTTTTATTAGCTTTATTCAAACAGCACGATCACATCCTTCAGATAACCTTGAGTACAACAGCATTTGTGCTGAGGTATCAACATGAGTGATTACACTCTCCCTTCTGCATGTATCCCACAGCAAATCTGATTATGAATGATATTGCTTCAGCAGAGAACGGCGGCAGGAAGTGTCAGGGGATTCTGAGCTCAGCGATATTTCATGAGCTGTCACAGCATACAAGCTCTGGCTCAATAAAAGTAGTATTTTCAGTGGCAGGTAGGAATATCTAATGGCTGAGAATATCTAACTATTGACACAGCGGAGACTCAGCACAGTGACCAAGTTGTTATGCAAACTTCACCATCGATTTCAGGCTCTGAATCATACCGCTTGCTCTAAAGCCTGCCACGTATATGCTGATTCAACCAGACGGATTGGTGTTAGAACTTGTCTTATATGATGCATGTTAGATTACACAACAGATCATATGTTGCACCCTACTAGAAGAAACAAAGGTCAGTGAGAACTACTTAAGGTGGTTGAACTGGTCAACAAGTTTAAGCTAGGACAGTTATCTAGCTCAATCTGCTGAGTCAAGGTGGTCTACCAGGCACAAAAGTGTGAATTCATCCTATCTATGTAACAGATGAGATAAAGACCTTCATCCAAGCTCACATTCCTGTCTCTTTCTCTTCCTTCCTGTCTGAGAGCAGTGCTGTCTGCGCAGACGTGTGCGCTGCGGGAGGAAAACGACAGTCTGCGCTGGCAGCTGGACGCTTACAGGAACGAGGTGGAGCTGCTGAAGAAGGAGCAGGGCAAGATGTACCGTACCGAGGAGGATCACACGCAAGAACAACAGCTGCACTTCCTGCAGCAGACCATGCAGAACATGCAGCAGGTAATACACACATCTGAGTGTTCAGCCTCAAGCTGGTGTCCCACTAGCTGTTTTGCAACAGAAGTAATACTTTAGATTAGGGAACACTATTCACCATTAACTAGTTGCTTATTAGCATGCATAGCACTAGCATATTGGCTGCTTATTAGTACTTATAAAGCACATAATAATGCATGGCCATATTCTAGATCCCTTAACCCTACCAAATACCGAAACATAACTACAACAGTAACTGACTCACATGCTATCAATAAGCAGCTAATTGGGAGTTTATTGCGGGAAAACTCTTAGTGATAGTGAATGTGTGTTCGCTAATATAAAGTGTTACCAGATTTTCTTGATTTTGAAAGAAGCCAATTAAAATCAAGTTCGACATAACTTTAAAGGGGCCATCGGATGCCCATTTTCCACAAGTTGATATGATTCTTTAGGGTCTTAATTAAAAGTCTGTAACATAGTTTCGTTAAAATTTCTCAATGGTAGTGTAAAACAACACAGTTTTTACACTGTCAAAAACAGCTCTGTCTACAGTAAGCCGTTTTAATGCATGTCGCTTTACATGCAAATGAGCTCTGCTGACCCCGCCCCTCTCTTCTGAGCCGCTCTCTGAGAGACGGTAAACTTTAGCCACATTCATCGTGAAACTTGCTAATTAGCACATCATTAGGAAAGGCGATTTGTAAAGATTCATAAAAAACCTTACACTCACTTCTTCTGTTGGTGAGGCTGGATCACGAATGATTCGCACAAAGATAGATGCATTTAGGTAGATCGGGGGCGCATTCCCTTCAGAAACAAATGTAATCCACAATCGTGGTAAATAACCTACAGTAATATTTCTTCTGGTTTGGAGATATTTGGATATCTTGTGTTATTTTATTGTGAAAATGAATTGGAGAAGTAATTCTCATACCTTTATTCTGTAGATCTGTTTCAACACCCTGCAGTTGTGTTTGAGAGAGCTGTTTGAGTTCCGCTTCATGCAGACAGACCCCAACTGGTCCAACTTCTTCTATAATAGTGAACAGAACAAGGTGAGCAACTACTAAGACGAGCATGATGGACTATGATGTCTATCATCTATATATCTGTAGATTTGATCTTCTATAGTTTCATTTGAACATTTTCAGTTCCAAAATAACAGACCATTGTGTAATTATTAGATTTAGCAATGTGTGTGGGTGACGCTAGTGTAAAATTATGCAGCAGTGCTGTTTACTCATCTCCCTCACACACAAAAAACAACACATTCTGTATTTCTCAAAAATATTCATTTGTGTGCATGTTCTTACAGTCCACTCAGTTCCAATCAGCTCTGAAGGTCTTGATGACTTTTTAGAAATCACATCAAGATCACATGAAATAGATACTATTATTCGAAAGTTTTTTTTAATACTTTCATTCAGCACGTTTGCATTAAATTGATCAAAAGTGACATTAAAGACAATTCTAATGTTACAAATATTATTTTTTCATATAAATGCTGTGCTTTTGAACTTTCTATTCATCAAAGAATCCTAAAAAAAAACTATTGCGGTTTCCACAAAAATATTAAGCACCAAAACTGTTTTCAACATTAATGTGAAATGTTTGAAATGTAGAACTGTTTCTTGAGCAGCAAATCAGCATATAAGAATGAATTTTGAAGGATCCTGTAACACTAAAGACTGGAGTAATGACTGCTGAAAATTATTATATATTTTACAGTATTGCAGTGTATTGTATTTTCTTTTTCTTTCAAAAAAGTAGTTTATGTTGCCACATTTCTTTCATAATTTTTAAAGGGGTCCTATTATGCTCTTTTACAAAGTCTTGATTTTGTTTTGGGGGTGTACTAGAACAGGCTCTCATACTAGGTAGTTCGAAAAACATTGATTCACGTATTTTACATTATTACAACACCTCTCTCCCCAGTCTGGCATGAACGGCTCAAATAGTTCCTGTATCAAATGAAGGTCCGCCTTCTGAAATACGAAAAGTGCTGTTATTGGTTAGCTGGGCCAGTGTGTGTTGTGATTGGCAGCACTCGGTGCCTGGTCGGGAAATGTCATGCCCCTTACCACAGCTGAAGCTTCAGTAGCTTCAGTGTAAATATTGCGTCAAAATCAAATCAATTTGAGCGCGATTTAAACCCGGATCACTCTAAGTACATAGTGATAACACTCATTACCAGGTCTCGTCCCATTCGTCGATCTTTGTGATATCACAAATCCCGGAAAATGTGCGTTGTAGTCCAAACGAGTCGTTCGTTGTAGTTTTTAAAAAGTGATTTCTGTTCAATAAAATATCTCCTTTTGAAGTGGACTTTGAGCTTTATAACTTTGCAGATCTTTTTTATGCTCAAACAGCAACATTACAGACTAGCTAAAGTTGAAAAAGTGAAAAAGCATAATAGGACCCCTTTAAGAAGAGTAAGCTATCAGCTATAATTTTACTATAAAATTATCTTGTAATCTCAACTTAAACATTTTTGTTAGTGTAAACTTAAAGGGGTCATATGATGCTTTTTTAAAGATCATTATTTGGTGTATTTGGTGTAACAGAATATGTTGACATGCTTTAATGTTCAAAAAACACATTATTTTTCAAATACTGTACATTATTATACAACACCTCTCTCCCCAGTCTGGCATGAACGGCTCGAATAGTTCCTGTATCAAATGAAGGCCCGCCTTCTGAAATACAAAATGTGCTGTGATTGGTTAGCTGGGCCAGTGTATG
>NW_015637544.1:634263-650644 GCF_001515625.1 Sinocyclocheilus rhinocerous | reverse complement strand
AGCCGTTTTAGGGGGGCGTGGCAGAGTCTTAACTTTGATAAAGAATATCTCTTTGGTTTTGAGACTTTACTCTTTGCAACTTCAGGGATCTTATCTATGCACAACCAGCTTGTAACACTCCAAAGAGAAAGGAAAACTTGAAATCGCATCATATGACCCCTTTAACTAATTCAGTAAATGCTAACTTGCTAATTAGTAACACAATGCATTGACTAGTATAGCAAATGTTGAATGAGTAAGATAATATAGGTTATAACATATATCTGTTTTTAAACTAAACTTATGCTCCACTCGTCACTATGATGGTAACCCGCTAAGAATCAGAAACCTTTCTAAATAGCATGGTAAAACATTAAACATTACTAAATCTCCCACTTAGCATTAATCTCACACACACACACACACACACACAAATAAATAAATAAAAATAAAAAAAAAAACTAAATTTTAGCATTTACTCACCCTTTTGAGTTTTTACGCTTTCTGAGGCTTCATTTATTTGATCAAAAATACAGTAAAAACTGTAATATTGTGAAATAATATTACATTGTCTAAAAACTTTTTAGACAATGTAAATTTAATTTTCTAATTAAATACAGTTTAAAATGTAATTCATTCCTGTAATGCAAAGCTGAATTTTCAGCATCATTACTCCAGTCTTCAGTGTCACATGATCCTTCAGAAATCATTCTAATATGCTGATTTGCTGCTCAAGAAACATTGCTTATTATCAATGCTAAAAACACTATCTTTGTAACATTATACATGCCTTTCCTGTCACTTTTGATCAATTTAATGCATTCTTGCTGAATAAAAAAAAATATTTGAATGGTAATGTATATTTGTATTGTTGTGCGTGAATTGGAGAGAGTCATTGGAGAAAAATTACATCATCACATTATTGATATTTAAGGGATGGCTGAGATTAAAGAGCCTCCTAGTGTCTTCTTTTGACACATTTAAACGTACGAAAAAATCAGTGCGTAAGTGCTCAGTATGCTCTCAGGTCAGTGCTCCATCCGGAACACAAACACTCACACCTACATTAATTAGCTGTCAAATCAGCTTAAATGATGATTGGACACAGTGTTCTTCATGACGCAGACTGTCATAGTGCAGCCATTAGCACCAGCTCCGGTGAGCTCTCTCTCTCTCTCATTTTACATTGTGCAGTTGCTTGAAAGGCTTTTATGAACAAGATCAGTACTAATGTAAGAAATGAGCATCTTTTTTGTGGAAAGAGAAATATGATGTTCAGATTTATATAGAGTGCAGTGGACTGTCATTATTTAATTTAATGCATGGAGAACTTTTTCATTACACTAACTTTAAAGTTTTAGTTTTAAACTTATTTTATGTCAGTAATCACATATACACTACTGTTTAGGGCCAGTAAGATTTTTTTTTAAAGAAATGAATATACTAATGAATACTTTTATTCATTAAGGATGCAGTAAATTGATCAAAAGTGACGGTAAATGTTTTTACATTGATACAAAAAATCTATTTAAAATGTAACATTTTCAACATTGATAATAATAATAAATGTTTCTTGAGCACCAAATCAAAACATATTAGAATGATTTCTAAAGGATCATCTGACACCGAAGACTGGAGAAATGATGCTGAAATTTCAGCTTTGCATCACAGGAATAAATTACAGTTCTTTAAAATTATAATAATATTTCACAATATTATAGTTTGTACTATACTTTGACTTAAAATCTTACCAACCTGAAATGTTTGAACAGTGTATTTCGGTCACACTTTATTTTAAGGTCCAGTTCTCACTATTAACAAACCATCAACTATGACTTTTGCCTCAATAAAGTCCTAATTTGCTGCTTATTAATAGTTAGTAAGGTAGTTGTTAAGTTTAGGACTAGGGATCTAGAATATGGTCATGCAGAATATGTGGTTTATAAGTGCTAATAAACAGCCAATATGTTAATAATGTGCATGCTAATAAGCAACTATAAAAATTGGTCCCTATACTAAAGTGTTACCTGTATTTCTAAGTGAAGCAGAACATTGAACAAGCTAAATGAAGAACAAGATTGGATTTTCTGAATCTGGAAAATATTGAATCATGAAAAGTGCAAGAATGGATGTTGTTATTGCTGTCTGTGAGCACTGCACGCCATTACTATTGTTATTATTTATATCTGTTATATCTAGGATTAGGGTTAAAAAGGAACTTAGAAAAATTCTAGGCTTACTTTTAAAATTCCATTCTTTTTCCTTTTCATTTCAATAAATGCTACAAGAAGCTGACCACATGAACTTTTGAACAGACATAAAAGTCTGACTCAGTCAAGCTCCTCACCCCACCTCCTCTTTATTATCTTTGTCGTTTGCTGTTCAGTGATGTTTATGTGGTGTTTGTTTATGAGGGCACCACGCAGCCCCACACGCTGCTCATTGTTCCAGCCATCTGCTTTCTGTTGCTCACGATGCTGTTTGTCTCCACAGCAACTGCTTCGGCTCCAGGAAGAGCTGAAAGGGAAGGAGCTGGAGCTAGAGCAGGCCAGAGATGAACAGCACTACCTAGAGGGAGAGGTCCTCAGCCTCAGGGAAAAGGTTGGACAGACTTCATGGCCATATTGCCAAATAATCTGCATTTCCATGCATTATAGTTTTATTTGAGGGCAAAAACAATGATTATGAGGAGCAGTGTTGGGAGAGCTACGTTGAAGCTGCTGTTACTCAAAGTTACCCTTTTAGCTAAACTACAAGCTTAAAATTTTGCAGGACTATTATTTTGCAATCAGAGAAGTTATATGGTAAAAAGCAATAAGGATGCCAAGTAGGGTGACAGTATTAAACAGCATTGTTTTTTTAACAATAAAATAAAATAAAATAAAAACTATGATTTAAGTAACTGAGCAGAAATTGTAGTGGTAAACAACAGCATTTAACTAAAAGTTATAGTTTTTTGTAAAATTATAGTAACAAATACACTCTAAAGACAAATATTTCAGCAAAAAATAAATAAATAAATAAAAATGCAACAGCAGGCATCAATCCTTTGAGTTACGACAACTTATAAAATTAACTAATGAAATTAGGGTTTACCAACAAACTACATTGACTTAGAACTTTTTTTTTTTATAATCAACGTGAAAATGCTACAAATTATTAAGTTCTTCCAACTAATTTTAACATAACTGAATGGTGGCCCTGGAACTAATTAATCTTATATGTATCAGTTTAAAATGAACAGCTAGCATAGAACATTTTTAGAGTGAATTATAATATAATTAGCATTAGCTCTACAAAAAAGAAGACATGAATCTGTCATATATCACAAGAGTGGGGAAATTGGGGGAAAAACATGTCATTGAAGAATGTCTTTATTTCAATTTATCTTTATGTTTTAACCTTTTTTTTTTGATGAAATGTAGAGACTATAAATGTTTTTTTTTTTTTTTACTATAATATAGTTGGATTTAATGCAACATTTACTTTTGGCCCACGGCTCTCAATTCTGTTTTGGTCCTTCGTAGTAAAAAGTTTGGCCACCTCTGTTTTACATTATCCATCTGAATGAATCAATTCACTTGTTTGGATTTCCCACTGCTTAATTTGAGAGAAGTAGTGAACATTTTAGGCGTGCTTGATTGATCAGTTCACTCGACTGTAAAGCTTCACATGCAATACATAATTGTATCTCTGCTCGCTGGAAAAAGTAGCCTTTAGTTACTTCCCAGCACTGGTCGGTAGTTACTTTGTAGATGGACACAAAGCCTTATGTAAGCCATTAAGACCACTGTTCACTTCAGATATGCTGCATTTTGGCAGTGTCTGCCTCCTCATGTGTGACAGCGGGAAGCTCTGCAGCCCGGGGTCACTTACTGTCCTCACTCCCCCTGTGCATGCAGCGAGAAACACAACTCAACATGGCAGCAGGAGCACAGGGTGCACACACACACACACACACACACACCTGAAAACAGAGACACATAAACAGCAACACACGAAAAAGAGCAGGACAGTTTTTGGTCTCAAAATGAATATGCTTTGTTGTGGCTGCAGAAGGGGAACGAGGCTACGCTGGAGAGCCGGGTTGTTCATTTCTACACTAGACAACACGCAGTCACATATGCCCAGTCTATGAAAAAGATATAGATACAAGACAACATCTACATGTGCTTAAAAACATGTACAGTGGCCTCCAAAAAGGATTCAGCCAGACACAAAAGTCAGTTCTCTTATGAAAAAGAAGTACACACATGCTTTTTAAAACAGTAGTTATTACAGAAATAATATATTTTAAAAGAATAAACTTAAGTGCAATTGAATTTAAACCAAAACATGCTTTAATGTCATTTGTATTGAAACTTGCATGTCAAGTATTTAAATGTTTATAATTACATATGTGTAATGAAGTTGCAATTTAGCATGTTTAAAATGTATTAACTATAAGTGTAGTATTGTATAACAAACCATAGTTACTTAAAATTATAATCATGTGCTGTATTATGTTAGTTAAAACATCAAAATAAGTGTACTTTGACAACAAAAGATGATTAAATGATTTAAAATGTATTTTAAAGTAAAAAATAAGTTCAGATACGTTCAAATAAATTTGACATATACTGTACAAAGTGTAATTTTTTTAAGTAAAGGTGCACTAATCGAATTTTGCCAAACAATGTTAATATTTGAAAGCACCAAAACAAACACACCCATACCCCAACAGGACCTTGCCCCTATTTTAATATCTATTCAAACAAAAGCCAACACAGTAAGTTGTGGGAATTGTGAAACAATGCAAAATCAACGTTACCCAAATTTACTATACATTTATACTAAAAAATAATAATAATAATTTCATTGCAATTAACATGCAATTAAGTGTCAGAAAACATTACATTCAGTTCACACTTTTTCATATATTAAAGTATATTATTTCCATTATGTCTTCTTTTTAGAAGTATGTTAAAGAGTAATTTTTCACAAGGGGTGCATTAATATTCTGCCTCTGTGGGCGCTTCATTAGGTTTTGAAAGAAAGCAACTGAAAATTAATTTCCACAAACAAGTTGTGAAAGTAAGTTGTGACCTTTGACCTTAAGGAACCTTATTTGGATCTATTGAATAGACTGTCTGTCACTTACAGCTTCTTTATCCATGTCAAATTAAATGTGGTGTCTGCCTTGATTAAGGTCTATAGAGTTGTTGTCATTGAGGACAGATGATCTGTTCTCTCTGTTGCTGAGCAGCACAACATGATACCTTATCATTTGTGCCAGTACAGTGGTTTGCCCAGACACAGGGAATAATGACCAGCCTTGTTTACCCCATTTTCCTAACAGCAGACGTTGGTTTGCATGAATGTTATTTGACTGAGATAACAGGAACATCAATAGTCGTGGAGGTCCTGTGGAGCCCATACTGTATTGTGCTCCTACACAAACCCGCTTGCAGATGGAAGACGTGTGTACAGTATTTTTAGAACCAGATGTGGTGTGCTTCAATATTTCATAAATATGAAACTGCTGTGACCTTCTGCAGACACCCTGGCCGTAATGTATGGAATCACAAATGTGTTTCATTACCCCATTTCTCACAAGCATCCATTAAAAATGTAGTATCAACGTGGCATACTCAAGGCCAGACTGAGGTTTCCCAGAGGTTACACGTCTGCAAAGCTCCTTCACAGCTGTACTGCAAAATAGGATTGGGTCTGGAAGTGAGTATTTCTGTTTTTTTTCTTGACAGCTGTTGAATGCCATGGAATCGGTAGACTTGACAAACCACAACTCTGAATGCCATGAAAAGGTAAGTCAGACAGATTCTGCGTAACGCCCAGCGTCCATCACGTCACTGACGTTCACCAGTGAGATTAGTCTGCACTACCAGCACACATCAAAAGAGGCACGTGAACCGCTAACATTATTGCATCATCCCTTTAATTCTCTTCACGCCATGAGCTCTCTGGCAGAAGTTAATTTTAGACTACTGATCTGTATGTTCTGTGAGAATATGGGCTCCCTCTGCTTTTTCTGCATAAAGACTCCCAAACTTAAGAGTGCTGCAGAGAGTGTCAGAAAACTTTTTTATTAAGGTGCAGTATTTGCAATCAGTAATTGAATTTCACAGAATTGCACTTTTTTTTTAAATTTAATAAATAAATTGAAATAAATTCTCAATTAAAGAGATTCACAATAATGATTTATATCCACTAAATATTCCTATCTATTAAATCTGTAAACCTATAAAATCAAGTAGCATACTAAAGTCTCTGCAACATATAACATAAACACACTGATAAGATTTGTACATAATAAAAGTATGTGGAAAATAATGTGGTTTTTTTTTACCTTAAACCGCATAAAAACATTTCATTACACCAAACACACAAAATAATGTTCTTTTTAGCAGCATCATATGACTCCTTTAAATAACTGGCTGACCTCATATTAAAGTGCTCTACAATCTACTGAGGCAGACAGTAATGTACATAGATTTTAGTTTAAGTGTTATTTTAGTATCATTGAGATATAATTGAGTTTTATTAATATTCTGAATCAGTCTTTATTTTTATATTTGCAGTACCATTTTCATATTAATTTTGGAGTTTTAGTAGATTTTGTTTTATTTATTTATTTTAGGAACTGTTGTCTTGGCAACTAGCTGAAATAAAAGGTTTTTTTTTAATAATTAGATTTTATTTCAATTAACGTTTATTTTGAACGTTTGATCAAACTTAAGCTTTCACTATAATATTTACTGCAATGTCTTCACATCCAATTATATTATATTTATAAATTGTGATTTGAAGCAGAAATGATTAACAAATTTACTGTCACTATTCCAGAATATTATGAATATTAGGACTGTAAGACCTGCATTGATTCAGTCCTCCACATATTCTGTAGCTTATAGAAACAAGTGAATTTAAAACATAAGCACTAAACATAAGGCGAAAACAGCATCTTTATCTCTATGCATTTGACAGCGAATAGGATTTTCAAGTCCTTCAAAGAAATATTCTGCACCTGAGACAGATCACCTAGCATGATTTTGGTCAATCGACAGAGGACTAAAAATTAATATTTAGTAAAATTTTGGACTGATTCCACCTGTATGCAAAAACTCAAGTTAGGCTAAAGCATATATTTGAGCTTAAAAGCTGTGAAATTTGGGCAAGAATCATTTTACACCACCCTACAATAATCATGGAACTTAATTATCAAAATATTATTTTTGTTTTTTTGGAAACCGCATTCAAAATCCATTTGGCTCAAAAATCAGAGGGGGCATATTTCCCTTCGTTTTGAAAGGGCATGACGTATAGCCTTTACCTTTTGCAAAAATTTTCTTTCAAGAGTAACTGAATTTTTCATATATGGCTAAAGACACACAAGCACCGCTGCCTCCATTTTGATTTTCTTTTTCGCTGAGGGTTTCTAAAAATGCACAGCGCAAGGATGTTTGCTATAATTTTGATTTAACCTCTATGTAACTTACAGTCTGGCATCTTGAGCAGCATCTTGGAAGAAGAGCCACTTAAATGTCAATAGGCATTGATTTCTCTGAATGCAGCCGAATGCGGTGCATCCTCAGTAAAGCTTAGCAGGCATGCCCTACCAACTCAACAGTTTGCATGATCCCATCTCTCTCTTATCTGCTTTGTGAAGGTTCCTCTGCATCCTGATGTGTGTTTTTCCTTTGTATGCATGTGTACAGGGAGTCAATGGCACCGCGGCACTCTACCACCATCAAGAGAAGAATAACGACGCGGTCATTTGGGGTCCTTTGAGATCAGAGAAAGAGGCTCTCTTGCTCGGTAATTATTCCAACTCTGCTTCATGCCGTTTTGATCTATAAAACATCGTAAGCCGTGTGCTGAGGGGCTTGAATACCAGATGGGCTTGGAGGATTGAGTCCTAGCTTAAAAGCACAGGAGGGCGAGCAGGTGCAGGAGCATCCAAGCAGTTGAATGCAATGCTGTCCGGCCAGTGTTTGAACCACTGTGATATCAATGACTAGGAAAGCACCTAGCACCTTGGCCTTTCTGTCATGTTTTTGGATGATGATCCTTAGGAGGAGCTCAGGGGAGCTGTTCTTCTTTTTGCCAGGAGCTTCATTGGCTCTGGCCCAGAGAAGACCACATATCCTTCGCTCTATCTAATGGCTGCACAACACCACCGCTTGCAAAGAGGACACATATACTGCACTGATGGAGTAGGGAGCCTCAGCCAGGCTCGGAGGCCCTCAGCCAGAAAAGCCGAACTCATTTGAGCAGAACAAAGTGAAGGGACGGACTGAAGAACACAAATTGTTTAAGTCTCCAGGCGCTCCCGTACTAGCTCTGAAGAGGACGTCTAATGCAGTTATTGGATTAGCTTGCTGTGCAAACATCATTTTGTATAAGCTCCCTCCGTTAGGCTATTGAAATGAGTTTGTTTGGTTAGATTTCTCGTACGAGTATGCAAAACAGATATGTTTATCTCGGTAAGCACGACGCACCGTAGCAGAACAGAGACATATGGAGTCGGCTCGGCTGTTCTGCATTGCATTTTAAAATCAGAAGGGACATCTCGAGACTCCCCTTCCCTCCCCAAGTGCGGCTCTGTAAAAGTAGGTCTTGCAGAGGGAATTGAATGAGGTTCCTAGGTAATTGGCGGCGTTACGGCATATAAATCAAGGAAATAAATATTGGCTCGGGCCCCTCAGGCAAGGCACTATATCCTGTGCCTCTGCATCAGTGCTTTACCTTTGCAGGACCTCTCCAAAATAATCAGCTTAAGTGGGGGAGGGATGGTGCTTCTGCTCCAGGCGGCATATTTATGACTGTGCCACTGCATCTCTTGTCTTGCCTACTAGTCAGAGGCAACATATGTTCATTCACAAGCCTGCTCTGCTGTCTGTCTCTCCACACAGGAATCATATCAACCTTCCTCCATGTCCACCCATTTGGAGCCAACATTGAATATCTGTGGTCTTACATCCAGAGACTTGATACAAAGGTGATTATTTGTTTTAATTAAAGGGATAATTCACCCAAAAATGGAAATTCTATCATCATTTGCTCACCCTCATGTCCAAACCTACAAGACTTTGGTTAAACCTCAAACACAAATTAAAATGTGTGCATTAAACCTGAGAGATGTGTCTCTCCATTGAAAGTCATTTAAAACCAAGCCTTTGAAGATCCAAAAAGATCATAAAGGCATCATAAAACTAATTCATATACGTAAATTGGGCAGTTTCATCCAAGACTTGTGAAGAGACTTTATATGATGAACAGAATTAATTTAGGCTTTTATTTACATATAAACACGCATGCATAGAGCACATTGCATACGGTAAACAAAAGCTCATTAGAACAAACCTTCTAGTGCATCAGAAAATAAATTAGGGTGAATAAATAACAGAATTTTCATTTTTGAGTGAACTATCTCTTTAATTCATTTTGACATCATGGGTGCATGCAGGATTAACAAAAGATTAGAAATAACCCCATTTTTGTCAATATGTTATATGAGCCATATGTTTGTTATCTCTTTGACCCTTAAATACCACATGAAATATCAGAGGGACTGTTTGCATCCAGGTATGATCAGCACTGGCACAGCACAGCTATTTGTATCCAGCAGCCTGGTGGAGCTTGTCCAGTCTACAACTAAATGCAAATTTCATGTGTCAGATGTGGCCTGGAGGGCACCGAACGTGTTCTGACATTTTGCATGGTGGCGCTTGTGTGCAGGCAAACATTTTTTACCCAACACCCCTTCCCATTGTTTCCTGTCTACACTCTTCTACTTATAAATAAAAGACAGAAAGTTTACGAAAGAAAAATTACGGTTATAACAGTACTGTATATATTATCCTATTGTATAATAATTTATTAATATATGCTACTAGACAAAAAGCAGTAGTATTTGATTTATTTTTACATTTGGGTTCAAACGGCATCTGCCATCTTTCAAATACTTAGTAGATAAACACATTTAAAATTTAGGAAAAGGAAAAATCTTGGAAAAACAGACCAAAAGTATTGATGACTCATCTTCCATGTGCGTGTACAACTTTTTTCCTAATGGAATGTTCTCTAGAATAATAATGTCCATCTCTCTAAATTATAAATACCAGCTGCCTCTGATTGCCAAATCATTGATTCATCATCTTCAATTGAAGTCTCTTCAAACAAAAACTCCTAACTCTTTCAATAAGAGAGAAACCTGCAGGCACCAAGCTCTTTTATATCAGATCAGCTGACTAACTTAAAATGCATTTTCAAGAAATGCCACAAGTTTAGCTTGTTCCAGTCTAAATTGTCATTTACTTCAACTAAGAGTAGAGAAAACAAGCAGTATTATAAACTGAGAAAAACAAGTTTATATACTCCGTTTAAAAAATGAACTACAGCAACTGTTTGCAGGAAGCAAATTACAAACATGCTGACAAACAAATTAGTGCCTTTGATTAATTTCTAAGCAAACAGAGGCGAGGACGCAATGGGCAATTTTGCGTCTGTTTATGCACAAAATGTTCAACATGTAGCAACAATAACAATCTAAATGACACTTTGCTTTGCTCATGTCTCATTTTTCAGATCTCGGCCAGTGAACTTGAAAGACTAATGGTCCGGTTGCCCAACATGTTCAAGCAGGAGTTCAGCGGCGTTGGAGCGACACTGGAGAAACGCTGGAAGTTCTGCGGATTTGAGGGTCTTAAAACGGTGTGACTTGCACAGCAACATGCACTGACACTGAGGCTTCTGGACCTCTGGAGGACTGATCCAGAGTCAGCGACAAGAGACACAAACAACAGGCTCGACACCCCGTACCGCCTCAGATCTGATGGCTGCCGCTCTCCAGAGGAAGTGAGACTCTACGTGCGGCGCCACATCAGATGTATTTACTTGAAAAAGCTCTTTCCAGACTTCTGTACCGATTGCGTAACTTATCTGTCAGTGGCGTCGTCCCTGAAGGCTGGGAGATATCCAGGAATATCGCGCCTCTCGGTTAAAACTACGGAATTCTGAATATGGGACACAGATGTGTGATAGCGGCCCTCTGCGCCCATCAAAGCCAGAGTGTGTGTGAAGACGATTTCTGCTCTGAAAAATGATTTAATTCATGGCCAAAGTGCTGGAGCTGATAGACAACAGTTGCACAGCTGAAGCTCTTTGGACAGTTTGCTGTGTATCAGGCCTTCCTTGTTGTGTAGATGATGTATGTAACTATGTAACATGCTCTTTGTGTCTTGCTGCACTGTTGTTAAAGGTCTGCTTATGTAAATTATGATTTTTTAAAAATCAATTAAAAACTTTTTATCCAAAATCGGATGTAGTTACTTGGAGAAATCAGTGCTAAATTTACTACAATCTTAAAAATAAAGGTTAAAAAGGAGGTTTTGGGTTCCCCAAAGAATCTTTCAGTAAACAATTCTTATAAGACCTTATTTTAAATATCTAAAAAAAAAATTCTATTATAAAGAACCTTTTGTGGAATGGGATGTTAAAGCTTCTTCATTGGAACAAAGATGCCAATAAAGAACCTTTATTTTTAAGAGTGTAAACAGCTTTGGGCATCATTTAGCATTGAATGCAGAATCGAAAACAGAACATTCAAGAATGTTGTTGTTGTTTTGGACCACTGAAATTCTATAAATGTCATTCCAGTTCAACAACCTATGGGAGTGCCCAATTCGATTCAAAATCACCATTGTGAATTGAAAGGCAGCCAGTTCGTAAATTCTGGATTTTGCCCAACCTCGTTCCCGTCTGCATCTCTAAATGTGTCAAAGCTGCCTCGTAGTGTTGTGTTTGTTGTGTTTTTTGATTCATGTCTGGGATAAACAACTGAACTATCTGCCATGAATGTGGAGCAGAACTTCCTTAATCACACAGAATATAACAAGCTGTTAATAATGAATGAGAGGGGAGGAGAATGCTGCTCTGTGTGTGTTTAATGTGATCTATTTGCTATTTACATCAGCCACTGAGATGCTGTTAGCAACATAGTAGTGCATTTGAGACCGCCTAAGCCATTTGCATTGTTGCTTGTACCAGCACAGCACATTATTTGCGAGCGTTACAGTAAGGATTAAAGATTATGGTGCCTCAAGACCCATAGGGCAGCTGCACTTTTAAAGGCCCCATTTTGCTGCAGGAATGAAAAAATCAATTATGAGTTTATTAAATAAAAAAAGAACTGGCACCCCTCTACCAGAGCTAAAATCTCCAACGTGTGCCTTTGCTGGCAGCCATCATGCGCCAAATGTCTTAATATTCTGTCAGAAATTCTGGGCTGCACCCATGTGTAAACATTCCAATAGCATTTTTAGCATGACTGACAAATTGTTAAAGAAAAGCTTTGGTAAACACAAAGCAGTTGTCAGATGGATTATGAAAATCAATTGACCAATGCTTGTTTTTAAAATGCAATTAAAAATGTTCAACGTCAAAGTAGCAATGTAATAAAAAAAAAAAACAGTCAGGACCTACTATTGCTGTTCTGAACGTAATAATAAAAGCTCAGTGAGCAGAACATCTGCATTCCTGAACCTTTCTCAGTATAGAGAATGAAACAGACTAACTGTAAAGAAATGTTAATAAGCTCAGAGTTAAAGAAGCAGAGGTCAATTTTCAATTTCTAAGCTGAGGCCTTTTAATCCCACTCTCTGTGACGACGGCTCGATATTCAGCGGAGTTATTTTCAAGTGCACACATGGTGGATGGAAGTGAAATCGGAACCATACAGACAACAAATAAACAAGAGACAGTAATACCTCCTGAAGTATATTTAGACTTCCTGTATCAGATCAAACTGACATCTCCTTGGAAAATGAATTACTATAGGCGCAGTTGAGCTCTCGAGTGGTTTTCAAAGTTTGCTCCTCTGAATTTAAACCTCTTATTATCAAGCAGTATGCCATTGATAGTATGCTGATGAGTGCTGTTTGAGAAGAGAGAATATACTGCACTGCAGAGCCCTCAGTCCATGTGATTTCACTTTAATTCACATCTGTCTGGAAATGAATGAGAACAAAGCTGCCCAGCTGTAAAGAACTGATCTTAAGTCTCTCCTAGTTTTCAATAACTCTACCACCATTTTATATCGAAGGTACATTTTATTTCCATCTATCTATGATCCATCCATCTGTCTGTCTGTCCATTTATACATCTGTCTGTCTACCCATCCATCTATCTGTCCATCCACCCATCTGTCTATCTTTTGCTCTCCACCTGTCTCAGTCTGTCCAACTCTCTAAACATCTGTTTTTCTCTATCTATCCATCCAGCAGTCTGTCCATCCATTCATCCATCTATCTACCATCTATCTATCATCCAATCATTAATTATCTATTCGTTTATCTCCAACTGTCTGTCTATCTATCTATCTATCTATCTATCCACAGTATATTAAAATGCTTTTATATGTAGATTTTTAGATTCCTAGTTTTATTACATTTAATATATTTCAATGTAAAAGTTATGGTCTGAGTGCAGATGCATATTATAACTTTGGACGATTTCAATAACATGCATTTATTCCAGCACAATTACAGTGGTCACCATGGTAATACAGTGGCTAATTTAGAATGAACTAATTAAAGAAATATGTTAAAATAAATCCCTATTATAATCTTCACTGAACTTGATAATACTATTAGTCGCTAGTCAACAAAACATAACCAAACACTGAAGGCTTCATTAGAGCCCAAAAGTGAATGTGCAAACATGTTCACATTCAGAATAGCCAAGCAAGACCAGTAGACTGCTTACAAAACTCATTCTCCGGAGATTATATATTTTGTGCTTGCACAAAAATAATAAAAAGAATTGTTGTTGATGTCGACAGCTGCACTGAACAGACATGTATTGTCTGGCCAAGCTATTTTTATTGACTGAGGCAACGCGCAAAAATAGTGCTGCTGCAATAATGCCGGCCAATGAAATGAGGCCTGCCAAACAGCACACATTACAGCAACACTTCCCTATCTGACGGATTGCTTTGTTTTCTCTGCTCCGCCAGCTAATGAAAATGAACGAGACCCTCTTGTTGCGGTTTCACACGGCAGCCACATTAAGCGCATGCATATTTTTCCAACTCTCCTTCCAGGGCCATTTTGTTGCTCATCCATGATGTCTGAACTGTGATGAGCGTCCTTTAAGTGATGGATGACCAGCGAGGCACCAACACACACGGCGGCCTGCTTACACGCTCAGATTGAACGCTTGTCTTTCCCTCCTATTTTGGATCTCTCCCCAAACCGTTAGCCAGAGCTTGTTGTATTGTTCCCATCTGTCTGCTACTCACATCACCGCTGAAGAGACGGAGATGTCATATTTGTCCTGTGGGTGCCATCAGCATGTCTATTGTCTCCGTATTAATGAAAACCAGGTGATGTGACTCAGGCAGCTCTTCACTCTGATTGGTCAAGCCTGAGGCACAGAGATATTGCACTGCATTGCAGGAGCCCAAAAACAGAGTAAATGGCCTGCACAGCTAGTCAGTTTCTCGAAAGAGTTTTCCTCGTTTCACAAAAAAGAAACGCGTTCTCATCACCAATGAGCTGCATATTTTTGCATTAAGATGAGCGATTTAGCAGGGAAATGTTTTTAGCCTGAACAAATGAAGCACTGGGACTCTCCAAGGGAGCCTGGGAGACAAAGCAGGGTTTGTAAATGAGGTTTATTGACGTCATCTATAAATAAACCTAGTAGGAGGGGGAATACAGCAACATTAGATGTGTGGATTTCTGCTAATGAAGCTGCTCGACAGCTCTAATTAGCGTCAGCCTTTATGTGCTTTGTTTATAACGATTAGAAATTCAACATTGAAGTCATTTACATCTCTCCAAATGTCATGCATTTCACCGCATCGGCAGCGGTGTGAATATAATTTGAGCGCCTGTGACATTACAGTGGCTATGAAAATCATTTTCATGCTCTAAAACGATCAAATTAAAACATTTGTGTTGGTGGTGGTACATGGCATCCATCATCATTCTGAAGGTGATTTTATTAAAGCTCTCACTGGAGAACACTGCAGCTTCTCTGCACGATGCTAATGAGGCTCATCTACAGCTGAGAGCATTGCACACTATATACTGTACTGCTGTTTGGTATATAACAGTACATTACAGTCAGGTAGAGAAGCAGACAGCCGTTCCCACTCCACTCTAGTTCTCCACAGATCTTTCCTCTAGATGTCAATCACACCTACATCACTTCTTTGCTAAAATTCAAACAATCTGTGCAAAGCATCCCACCGAGCAAACCTAGAAATGATGTCTGTTTGGCACAGCTTATCTCTCATCTTCCATATTGTGATGGAACATGCCATGCTAAACTTTACAGGTGTAGAATAAAAACTCGCAAAGGAAAGTGTAAAAAAAATGAATACTGCCTGAAAGTTTTGAAGTTTGATGGTTATATGGATCTGGTGAAGACTGAACAGACAGACAGATCATTGCTAAGCATATAATAGGCTATTCTGGATGGCTGCTAAGGTGCTTCTAAGCAGTTTCCAAAGGGATCTAAGTGTTTGCCAGCCAGTTGCTAGGATGTTATGGGTGGTTTCTAGGGCGTTCTTATGCAGATAATAAGGTTGACAGCTTAAAAAATGCATTCAGTATTTCTTTAGCTAGCGTGAGCCTTGCCATTCTTTATATAAGTATCCATATGGTGTTAGACGCTGCACTGCAAACTATCAAAGTGTTTTTTAAAAACTTTTAATTAAACCGATACTGGCTAGTTTTAAAGAGCAATCTACATATTAGGCCCAATTAATTCCCTTACCTGTCCAACAAAAAAAGAAGCAAGTTGAGCATCACTACTCAGGATTTTCTCCCTCATCTTCCCACCGTTTGTATGTTGTACTGATATTTAGGCTCGTTATTTATCTTTGTCAGTCTTTCTTCTGGCCTTAAACCGTTTTCTGCTTCTTCGGCTGAACAGGTTATTATTCTCCTGTTGTCTCCGCTGGTAAGGCAAGATAATAGGCATGATAATTTGGCTCTTTGCATCACCAAACAACACTGCCGGCAGCCAATGAGCGAGGATTCTCTGCGACGTTTAGTAAAATTTGAATCAGTCACTTCATTTCAACATGGCAAAATCAAGCATGCCACACACAACCTGAAAAGTGAAGCCAAAACATTTTGATCGCCATCTGGTGGCTGGCTGCAGTATCCACCTTATTCTTCAACACGGAAGTAAGCCTATGGGCGAGACTTCCGGTTCATTAGCCGCTACAGGGAAATAACGAGAAGAATTACAACGTGCAGTAAACGCTAAAACTGTTTGCATTACCAACCAGTCTTCATAATTAAGATAATACATTAAAATAATATGGTAAGACACACCAATTTGCAATACAAGCAGCAAAACGAGCTGTTTTGTACAGCTAAAAATAGCC
>NW_015637544.1:624844-632994 GCF_001515625.1 Sinocyclocheilus rhinocerous | reverse complement strand
AAAATCAAGCATGCCACACACACCCTGAAAAGTGAAGCCAAAACATTTTGATCGCCATCTGGTGGCTGGCTGCAGTATCCACCTTATTCTTCAACACGGAAGTAAGCCTATGGGCGAGACTTCCGGTTCATTAGCCGCTACAGGGAAATAACGAGAAGAATTACAACGTGCAGTAAACGCTAAAACTGTTTGCATTACCAACCAGTCTTCATAATTAAGATAATACATTAAAATAATATGGTAAGACACACCAATTTGCAATATCATGCAGCAAAACGAGCGGTTTTGTACAGCTAAAAATAGCTGGAAGCGAATGAGACCGGAAGCTAGACCCATAGAATTAAAAAATGGCCACGCCCATTTTTACAGGAACAATAAGGTGGATAGGTCATAAACCCCACCCTCTAAATGTAAACGAATTGGACGTGAGCAAAACTAAAAAGAAAACAAATAACAGTTCAAATAAATTTTCCCCAAAGATGGTTTCCATCAGTTTAGGTAGCTCTTGTCGCGCTTAATTAGTTTTTTTCAATTAATTTGATTTTAGTGCCTTTAGTTATTCGATACTACAAAAATGGGGTGTGGTCATGATCGTGAGCTTGCAATTGGGTCTGCAGGAATTTGGTACCATGATTTGATACCATGGCTCCACCTCACGATCACTACTGCGCAGACTCTGGCTCCAAATGACATCATTTTCGCAAGATGATTTTCGCAGTGGCCATACTGAGATGTTTTGGCTTCAATTTTCCATGGTGGAAGGAAGCGAAGACACGTCGTCCGTCTTTTTTTACAGTCTATGGGCGAAATACATTGAGGGGTGACCTGCACCTTATATAATCAAAACACTTTTTATAGAAAGCTATTATGAGTACCTTTTATGGTTATGTTTACCTTTTACCTATTATGAGTATGGACCCGTTATATTTATAAACAGTGCAAAAAAAGGTTCATTGTCTATTGTTAATAGTGTCTGCTCACCCAGAAATTATTTTCAAACCAAGCAGTTTTATGTTGATCAACATCACGTGAAAAATTTGAACCCATTGCGAAATCTGTGTTAGAAAATTTTTCATCCTCAAACAAAATTCCCAATCACATGGATTATTGAAATGACTGTGTAGCGTGCTACAGGGAATATGCATTTTATGCCAAAACATAGAAACGAGTTCACATTTAGCACTTCCGGTTCCATCGTCCTGAACTTAGCCCCTGGGCCATTTACCGCTCGCTTCAGTAGAGCTGGGTTCTTCTCTCCTTGTTAAGGGTCGAGCCCTCTGCTCGTTGAGCTCCGTGGCAGCGACATCAGGTAGTTTGGCCGCTTGCTGCCTCCCTGATGAGTTACCCCCTATTTGGTCGAGCCTAGCAGTGCTCCCCTCACCTTAAGAGGATTACCTTTGAGTATGTTGCTCCCGATTGGGCGTCTGAGGTCTCCTCTCATTGGGTCCTCCGCTCCCTGGAGCTCAACTGAGCAGCAACCTCAGGTTCTTAGGCCTCTCTCTGCCTCCCTGTTAGGTTGCTCTCTTTGTTGGTTGAGGTTAGCAGTGCTCCCCTCACCATAGAGGGTCACTTGTAAGCACGCCGCTCCCAAACTGAGTGTCTGAGTTCCTCTCCTATTTGAGAGTTGGGCTTCCGCTCTCTAAAGCTCCGGTTGGCAGTCATGCCAGGTTGTTGGGCCACCTTCTGCCTCCCTGGTGGGCTGCCTTTTGCTCGAGCTAGCATTGCTCCCCTCACCATAGAGGGTCACCTATGAGTATGCCGCTCCCTTTTAAGCGTCTGAGTTTCCTTCTCATTCCAAGAGTCGAATATTCCGCTCTGTGGGCTCCGCCGCGCAGCCATGTCAGGGGGTCAGGCCTTTCTCTGCCCTCCCCCTTAGGCTCCCCTCATTGCGAGGGTTAGCTATGAGCCTGCTGCTCCCAGTATGAGTTGTGAGAGCTTGCCTCAGTTTGAGGGCCGAGAGTGTCGCTCCTGAGAACTCCATGTGCAGCTATACCAAGCAGTCAGGCCCCCTCTATGGTTGGAGCCTGCTGCTCCCGAACAGAACGTGTGATTCCCTTCGGAGCTGAATCCCGTTCCTAGTGCCCATTTGTGGTCAACCTGCTTCTCTGAGCGTGGCAGTGCTCCCCTCTCTGCGGGAGGGTCATCTATGAGCTTGCCGCTCCTAAGCAGAACATGTGAGTTCTCCTCTCTATCGGAGAGCTAAGAACTCTGCCCCAAGGCTATAGAACCGCTTTTTCTGGTTGAGCTGAGTTACTCCACTCCCTGAGCTCTGTCAGGCAGCCATAACAGGTTGTCAGGCCATCTTGCTTCCCTGCCAGTCTGCCCTTGTGGGTGAGCATGGCATTGCTCCCCTCACTCTAGAGAGTTACCTACGAGCATGCTGTTGAGTCTCCCTCTCATCCGAGTGTTGAGTTCTCCGCTCCCCAGGGCTCCGTGAGTCAGCAACACCAGGTGGTTAGGCCCCCTTTCTGCCTCCCTGATATGCTGCTCTTGTGGTTGAGCTTGTAGTGCTCCCCTCACCCTAGAGGGTCACCGATGACCATACTGCTACCAGAGTCGAGCATTGTATCCCCCTCTCAGTTTGAGAGCTGGGTGCTACGCTCCTTCAGTTACGTACGAGCATAATGCTCCGGAGCCTGCCCTGTGGCTGTTATGAGCAATGCTCCCCTCATATGGAGGGTTTTTTCTATGAGATACGCTATTCCCAATTCTCATGCGCTCTGAGCATATGCACTTCTGAAGACTGAATTAAGTAACTGCTTCCTGAGCGTATCACAGTCACATAGCGCTCCTAGGCCTGTCTAGGACGCAACCCCAGTAACCCCATAGCAACGGTGCTTCTGAAATCCATGTTATGGTAAGTGCACACACTGAGCTTCTGTGCACTTTCTAAAATCCACATCCTGGTAAGTGTGCACGCTAGGAGCCTTGCACACTTTTCTAAAATCCTATATGGTATGGATCACGAGCTGCCAGCTTCGTACCCTTTCTCTGAGCTGTTTCAGGCTCCGGTTTTTACCTTGCGCCCCACTCTACTTATGTATCCTTGATGATACCTCTTGAGCAGGGCATCTGCTACCGAGGACCTGTCGAGGCAGTTCCTAGGCTAGGCTCTCCCCTTAAGTAATGGTATTTCTTAAATTCATGTTATGGTAAGTGCACACACTGAGCTTCAGACGAAGAAGCAGATGACGTATTCTCCCGGCGCCCTTTTATACTGTGGGCGCCAGTAGTGATGTCATAGGCTGTCGCTGGCCAGTGTTATTGTCGTGTTTAGATGTATGCTTCAGACACCAGTCACGCTGAAGGCGTTCCCCATAGCGACCGCTAGAGGACGCAGTGTCTAGTTCCCTTCTCAGGGAACCATGGTTACAGATGTAACCTGAGACGTTTTTGAATGGGTTTTTGGTTGAATAAGGTCTGTGGTTAACACGAACTCAAGGTATGAAACACATTTTCTATCAGTAATATCCACTTGAAAGCTTTTTTGAAAGCTTTAACTTACAATAAGGTGACCAGACGTGCCACTTCCTGGGGACACGTTCTGCATAGGATTTCTAAATTGCCTACTCGCAAGTCCTGATTTACAGCCTCACTGTGTTTATAATCATGCTCTTGGAAACTACTCTAATTCAAACGTTCAGCTAAAATGTGACCCTTGACTACAAAACCAGTCTTAAGTAGCATGGGTATATTTGTAGCAATAGCCAACAATACATTGCATGGGTCAAAATTATAAATGTTTATTTTTATGCCAAAAATCACTAGAATATTAAGTAAAGATCATGTTCCATGAATTTCCTACCGTAAATATATCAAACATTTCTGATTAGTAATATGCATTGCTAAGAACTTTAAACTTTAAAGGTCATTTTCTCAATATTTTGATTTTTTTGCACCCTCAGGAAAAAAAATTAACTTAAATGATTTTAGCAAATGGCTGCAATATAACAAAGAGTGAAAAATTTAAGGGGGTCTGAATACTTTCCGTACCCACTGTATATCTCAATTCCAAAAAGTTGACCCTTATAACTGGTTTTGTGGTCCAGGGTCACAAATATTGTCAGAAGCCTAATGAGACATTGAAGTCATGCAACCATAGTGTAGTTCATGTATAGCCTACATTAAGCTTTTTTACTTCTGGTGATTGTATTTATTTTTTCAAATAATCTGTAAGTCAATGGAAAAATCCTATTGGGTTTTGCTGAGGGAACCAGGGTTGGACCCCCAAAAAATGTCATCACTGCAGTACTCAATTTCAATTCAGTAGCAGCAAGCTACCAAATGCACCTTTAAAAGCTCTTAGAGGCATTACTATTAAAAAAGTTTGGATCTCAGCAGCATGATAACACGCTTAAATACGAGCCAACATAATAAGGTCACGGTATGCTTAAAACTGGCTTTAATTGTTTTATCGTATACATCAATTCTGGGAAAGTTATAGTGTGTATGTATGAACAATTTTTTCCAAATGATTTAACTGCAGTGATTTCCTTGAATCAAGTAACTGGAAAAATAATGCAGCTGAAATTACATCCTTTTCTGCAGATGAATAAAAAAAGTTCAAATAACAGGAACAGAACCGAAGCATCAAAGAGCCTTTAAAGAATGTGCCTGGCAACTGGTTGGCTGTCATAAAATTTATATGAAACATCACATGAAGTCTCGTTCAAGCAGACCGATAATGCCAGGAAATAACACTTTTGACATCATATAACCCTTCATCGTAATGCTGCGAAGATATTTTCTTTCAAAAATGATGAGTGTGAAAGTTGGCATATGTAGACTATAGGCCTTCACATATTTGAAATGTACAAGCTGTTAATATGAGTTTTATGAGGGATTTCGTTTTCACTTACATCATCGGCTCCTCTGGACAGTGCATTACACACAGCTGTAATGAGGCCCTGTGTGGATTAGTTTGGAGTTTTTAAAATTTTTACACTGTTTAATGGAAATCCACCCTGACAGAGAGAAACCTGCGGAGAACAGGCTTGCTCAGGAACTCCATGCTGGTTTCACGGTAAGAAAAAGAGGCCGAAAATAGCCGCAGTCACAAGGGGGTCAGAGCAACACATCTCACGACAGAATGGCCTGACCGCAATGCAACCTCAGCCAGAATCAGGGCTTTTACCCCTGTTATACATGTCGTCTGGAGAAAGACAGATTTAGTGTCAGTGTGGGACAGCATTCCCAGTTGTCTGGCACACCAGCTTTTGATCAATTTTAACAGCCCCTAAGAAGGGTCAGGCAAAAAGGCGCAGGCTGTGGCAGTAAATAAAGCCAGCTACAGAAGCGAGGCCAGAGCAGGGCAACACTCAAAGTGGCAAGTATTTCATAAGCGTGCCAAACAGCTCACTGGGTTTTATTTGTAGACTCAAGCTTTCACCTACAGAGATCTCATGGCTGCAATAATCACACGGAGCATTTGGAAATTGAACTGGGTCGATCCAGTCTTTCCATGACATACGACTCGCATTCATACTGCAACGGTCTGGCTTAATTTTCATGTTAGTCCATCTGGAACAATGAACGATCCAAGATAACGTCCTGTTTTGAAGCAGAAAATCAGTGACTGGGTCTCGTAAGAAGCAAGTGGAAAACTTCAACACATTATATATAGACTACCTTTGTGAAGAAAGTACAGTGTAGCATAGTTTTTTTTTATTATTATGAAAATAATATAATTTAAATGAATATACTTTAGTGTGAAATGAATGTAATGTTTTCAGACACGTAATTGCATGTTATCTGCAAATAAACGACAATGTATTATAGATTAAATTTATATTAAATGAAATTCAGAGTCCAGAGTCCTTTTTATCTTTATGTGTAATTTCAAAAAAGTGTATTGCCGAATATACTGGTAAACATTTATGGTAAACTAAAATATACCTAAATGTAATTTCTATTGAAACTTGTATTTCATGTATTTATAATTACCCATTTGTAATGATGAAGTTGCAATTTAGCATGTTTAAAATATTCTAACTTTAAACATAATACTGGATAACACACTACAGTTGAAATTCTAATCAAGTATTATATGTTCTTTAGTATATAGGCAACACATCAAAATAAGAGTACTTCTTTAAAGCATGACAAAAAAGAAATATTAAAACAAGATGATTTAAAGTGTAACATTTATTTTTTGTGTCCTTGTTACAGTGTAATTACACATAAGAACTGAATAATATTACTTAACATGTAATTTATAGGTTTAGTGTTTGTAATTATGCATAATTTACTGCTATTACTACACTGTAAAAATGATCAATAAATCATGACAATATGTTTTTCCATTACTTATAACTTCAAAATAATGTAACCAATTTCAAGATTAAACTTGATTGTCGGTTTAATATGATTTAAATGAACTGAAAAAAATTAGTTGAAATGATGTACAGCCAATTTGATTTTTAAAAAGTTTTTAAGTTCAAGTAGGTTTTTTGGTAACACTTTATTTTAAGGTGTCCTTGTTACACGTTACATGTACTTACTATTATAATAACAAAATTTAACGCATACTTACATGCAAGTAACACGAAGTCAAACCCTAACCATATAGTAAGAAGTACATCTAGTTAAGTAATATTAAACAGTACTACAGTGAACTACACTGTAACAAGGACACCTTAAAATAAAGTGTAACCATTTTTTTTACAGTGAAATACATGTCATTTGCAACAAGGACACATTAAAGCAAAGCTGTAAAGATATTTTTGCATGAAAGTTCATTAAAAATTCATAACCATATCTATAGTCATCTATGATGACTGGACGTTGCTCACATCTAAAATAATGAGGTCATATGACAATAACAAAGCATACCACTGTTTGAAATGTTTATGCTGGATTAATACCTTCACATTACTAGCTATTTTTTAATTAGAGTAGGCAGTAGGGACAAGCTAATACTCTATTCTGAATGTAGCTCGAAATTGCTCTCAAGGAAATGAAATATAAAATGCATCCTAGAAGCAAATTCTTTCACTGTTGCTTGCCTTTTATTCCTTTTGCAGTAATGTGTAACTGGTTTGTGCAGCTTGTGTTGCAGTATCCTGTCCTTGGCATTAATCTCAGCCTGACAAACGGCAAATCAGCAGTCCAAGTCATGGCGTACAGAACGTCCCTCTGTCCAATCCCAGCCACTCTGTTCCTGCGTGGATCCGTCAGATGTGCAGACCAGACATGCATCTGTACCGCAGGCATCAGCCAGAGTACAGCGGGAGGAACATGGTACCATACAAACAAACACAAAAATACAATGAGTCATTCCAGATTTGTAAAACAGTTTATTCAGCATGCTAAAATAATTTAACACCTACATAGTCTGGTCCCTACGGGTTAGAGGAAATACTTTAGGCTTTTTAGACCACTGGAAAAGATACATCCACCATTTTTCAGCAGACGTTAAACATTACACAAGTCACCTCAATAAATAATAAAGATTACTGCAAGATATTCACATGGACAGCGTGAAGATCCTTTAACGTGAAGGATCAACCTTTGCCGACTTAAAGTGGTGGTGGGGAACAGTGACAGATAGAACAGAATGCAGTATGCTGAGAGTCAGCTGATTTATGGCAGAAAAACATGGAGGAGAACAATGACTTGTGGAGGCTCATGGGTGAGTTGGCGGCTCTGAAGTAGATGTAACTCTCTGTTGGGGTAGCGCGGGCAGCTAGGTCAGCGCCGAGGGCCAGAGTCAAGAAGATCTTTTGCTTCATTGATCTTTGCTGCCAAATACGGGGATCCACCTGCAGGAGAAGCAGCAATTTATATCAGTATGTCCATGATTTTTTGTCTCCTTTCTCCTCTTACTCTTTGAAACTGTAAAAGGTGCATTTCTAAAATAATATTATCCTTATTATTTATTCATCTAAATGTAAACACTTTCTTCACAGCACATACAGAGATTTTAAAAGTGAACAAGAAATGTAAATTTTATTTTATCCTATGTGACCCTGGAGCACAAGACATAAGGGTCAATTTTTGGAAATTGAGATTTATACATCATCTGAAAGCTGAATAAATAAGCTGTCCATTGATGTATGGTTTGTTATGACAGGACAATATTTGGCCGAGATACAACTATTTGAAAATCTGGAATCTGAGGGTGCAAAAAAAATCTAAATATTGAGAAAATC
>NW_015637544.1:619758-623453 GCF_001515625.1 Sinocyclocheilus rhinocerous | reverse complement strand
GGATAATATTTGGCTGAGATACAACTATTTGAAAATCTGGAATCTGAGGGTGCAAAAAAAATCTAAATATTGAGAAAATCACCTTTAAAATTGTCCAAATGAAGTTCTTAGCAATGCATATTACTAATCAAAAATTAAGTTTTGATATATTTACGGTAGGAAATTTACAAAATATCTTCATGGAACGTGGTCTTTACTTAATATCCTAATGTTAATATCCTGTTCCTGTGGCTCAGTGGTAGAGCATTGCGTTAGCAGCGCAAAGGTCGTGGGCTCGATTCCCAGGGAACACACATACTGGTAAAAAATGTATAGCCTGAATGGCACTGTAAGTCGCTTTGGATAAAAGCGTCTGCTAAATGCATACATTTATTTATTTATTTAGTGATTTTTGGCATAAAAGAAAAATCTGTAATTTTGACCCATACAATGTATGGCTAGCTATTGCTACAAATATACCCGTGCTACTTATGACTGGGTTTGTGGTCCCCGTGATTTTTAAAAAATGTTTTTTAAATAAGTATCCTATGCTCACCAAGGCTGCATTTATTTGCTTAAAAATACAGTAAATATTGTGATATATTATTACAATCTTAAAAATCTATTTTCTATTTGAATATATTTTAAGATGTAATTTATTCCTGTGATACAAAGCTGAATTTTTTGCATCATTACTCCATTCTTCAGAGTCACGTGATCCTTAAGAAATCATTCTAACATGCTGATTTGCTGCTCAAAAAATAATTTCTAATTATTATCAATGTTGAAAACGTTTTTTAAGCTTAATATTTTAGTGGAAGATGTGATGCATTTTTTTCAGGATCTTTGAAGAATAGAAAGTTCAACAGCATTTATTTAAAACTGAAATATTTTGTAACATTATAAATGTCTTTACTGCAAATTTGATCAATTTAATGCATCCTCAAAATCACGGATTTCTTAAAAAAAAAAAATAATACTGACACCATAACATTTGAACAGTAGTATGTTACACCAATTGTCGCAATCCAATCAATTCCGGATGGATAAAATCAAGTCCCACCCTACATTTTCATCCTCATTTAATATCCCAATTCACTCAGAAATGTCATTAAAGAAATCAAATGGGTCACAAACTGTGATTCACACTGACTTTAAAGTCACTTTGAAATTAAATGGAGCAACATAATCATTTCCTTCCCCGAGTCCACAGGCTCAATTCTATCTTGATTTGTGCTGCCCGCACTACAGCTCTACATCCACAAGCTATGTAGCAAAGAAATCTCTTTGCCTCCAATCACTGACTTCCAGCCCACGTTCATGCCGTGTAATGGGAGCGTGTGGCTGAGAGGGGGTAAAAATGTGCTATAGCTGGCAGCGTGTGATGAGGCACACCTGGTGCCTGCTGCGCCTCATCATGCTGCTATAAATTTCCATTGCATCTTTGGTTCAGTGAAACATGTTCCACGAATGCAAGCGTACGTGAGGTGCCCTGGAGGTCCAGAACACAGTCACAAAGCCAGAGCAGACTTTACCTGATGACAGCTAGGCCCTTGCATCTGTACCCATTCTCCTCACTGCACAACGAGCCCTTCAGCACATTTATTTACCTCTCACTTGCTTTGTAACATTTAGTGAAATAAAAATGGCAGCCACTGTTTTCTTTACTGCCTACAACCTCTTCTATTTATTATGTATTGATTGCTGATGCAGCCACACAGTGCATTGCATAAGTTATATAGAGCGTTGGAAATAAGTATTCAACACATCAACTGTTTTTTTTTTTTTTAAGCAAACACATTTTCAATGCAGCAATTTGTATGAAATTTTGACCAGACATTGCCATTAAGTCAAGAAGTATACACAGATTAAAAAAAAAGTAAAGTGCCCCTATTATGGATTTTTGAAAATTACCTTTCATGCATTGTGTAACACAGCTCTAAGTGAATGAAAACATCCTGGAGAGTTTTAAATCTGAAAGTGCACCGTGTATAAAGTTATTGTCTCTCAAAAGAAAGAGTCGACTCTGAATCATTGAAATGACTCGTTTTTAAAACGAATCCCAAGCCGTTTCATGTTGACGTCAACGTGAAAAATTAGCATATTGCCCGCCCACTTGTTGGTCTTTTCGCATTGGTCTGAATGAAAATGCAAATTCATTCTTTGCGACTGTCGCTTTTGGAGCGGTAAAAATAGTGGTTTCCCCGGTAACGCTGTACACAAAGCAGCACTGCGTTCACAAACGCTGCTTTATCAGGCATTACAGGCGAGATGAAATGAAAATGAGACCAATCGGACCAATCACTGCATATTAGCGTCACGCAAAGGAGGAGTTTGGAAAAATTAATCGTTGAGCGAATCGTTTGGGAGTCGTTGAGCAAGTAAGGTAAAAATAAATGCATATTATAAGACAATGAAAGTGTTTTTGACCTTGCATGCATGTCAGCCTGTTGTTGGGACTCCCAAACCCAAAATATGAACCTTTCATTACCCATAATTGGGGCACTTTAAAATGAATCTGTTGCCATCCACCAGGATGATGAGGATGAGACATACTGTAGATGGACCTTCCAGTAGGACAACAATCAAAAACATACTTCAAAGAAGTCTGAATTGGTTACACAAGAATAAAATAACATTGTTGGAATGGCCCAGGCAATCACCAGACTTAAACCCGAGCATTTGTGGAGGAAACTGAAACTGAAGATTCACAAGAGGACCCCCCAGAACATTCAAGATTTAAAGTATGTTCATGTACAGTAGGAAGTGTCTTGAAGATGTCATTAGCCGGGTTTCCATCCTAAGTTGCAAATTTAACTGTTGCGCAAAAGTGGAAATATCATAAAACATTTGCGAATAAGCACCGTTTCCATCCAAAGAGTCAGAGAACAAAATCGTCACTTCCTGATAAACTGGCACTAAATATCACTAAGTAGGAGAAGCCACTGAATATAATTTTTTCAATATTATAAATTACTTGCGCCTCAGAGCAAGCAGATGAAACACAATAAAGGCTGTCATTGTTTTCGGAAGCGAATGCCAGCTGTTTGAGAATGCAGTCGTGGTAGACCATTCTGGGAGGAAATACAGAAATACTTTGACAACAGACTTTGCTCGGGAATTTCATAATGACCATAACAACATTTCAGATAATGTGCAACAAAATCGGTCCACTGGTTGTTAGTCAGATTATGCCATTCCATAGCGCAGTGTCACGTGACTTTTTTTGAACGTTCATGCGGAATTTTTTCGCAAAATGCATTTTCATCTCCCATTATTTGCATTAACCCTTTTTCGCACAAGTCAAAAACCACCTCAAGCGAGCATAAAAACTTTCTTTTCAAAATTTGCATTTCCATCACTCGTTTCTGATGCAATACTTCAAAATGCGCATAAAAAGAGAGTGATGGAAACATTCCAAATAAAAGCTTTTCCTCTAAGTATTAAACACAGTTTCAGTTAGCCAGTTTTTTTTCCTGTGGCATTTTACTTTAGTAAACAAATTTTTTATGGATTGTAATATTATTTCTTTATTTGTGTCAATTTCTTGAGTTAATGCCATTGTCTGGTCAAAATTTAATGTGAATTGCTGCATTGTAACTGTTTAATTTAAAAAATGTTGACGTGTTGGATACTTATTTCTCCCACTGTTTATATATATGTGTGTGTGTATATATATATATATATATATATATATATATATATATATATAACAA
>NW_015637544.1:610000-619687 GCF_001515625.1 Sinocyclocheilus rhinocerous | reverse complement strand
TGACCGATTCTTGACATTTGGTCAATTTTGACAGCTTAAATTCCTAATTGGTTCATGAAGCCAAGGTCACATGGTCAGCCATGAACCAGATAGTTAATGCTGAATGACTGTCAGCCAAAGTAATAATAATGATCAGCTTGTTACTGGGTGACAGACACTGGCCTGTCTAAACATGACAGACTGATGTTCTTAATTCAGAAAATATCAACAATCCCTGATATATTGGTTTAACCATTTGTAAAGCTCTCTTGTGAAGATGTATGGGAAAAAAGGTGAGAAGAGACAGAAATAAAGGAAAAAAATTACGACTGGTGTATTTCCCAGGAGACCATCAGCCAGAGAAAGGTCAGTGTCGTCACAGTGCTGTTCCCTGAATCTCACCAAAACATGCCCAGATCACATGGAGCCCAGTAAATATAAAATAAACAAAAAATAGATAATTACATAAAAAAATACCAATTTCAGAAGAAAAACTAAACAAAACAAAAATATAATTAATATAATGCAAAAATACATAAAATAAATTTTATTATTTTATATGTTATTGACTTTGGGGACACTGGGGTCCATGTGACCTGGACATGTTTTCGTGAGATTCAAGGAACAGCATTGTGGCAATGATGACCTTGCTCTGCTAAAGGACTCACAGGATTTACACAAAGCTGTCCCTCTCCAGGATCCTGAAAGCATCCATTGTGTTCTCACACACACACACACACACACACAAACACACACACACACTTACACATACACATAAACACAGTCCCTGCCTGCCCGCTTGCACAAGACTATCATGATAAGCAACAATAACAAATTGGAAAATACACAGGAGAGTGAACAGGTAGCAGGGAGCAGGGCCTGAGGAGGCTGCTAATCTGTCTGTGTGTCAGAGAGGAAGTGGAGCTGAGCGCTCAACACAGCCTGCAGTGATGCACTTAATTACACATTAGTTTTTCTGCCAATATAATTTTGCCCAGGACATTTCCTATAGACACTGTCAATGGACTTATTTCACATGAGAGAAATCTTGCAATTTTTCTTAATGACTCAGCAAAAGTTTGATTAATTTAAATTAATCAAAGCAGTGTATATTCCAATCAATTAATTGAATCATCAAAACTTTGATTCAACAGATTGTTTGCGTCATCACTCAATTTTTTTCCTGTTCTTTTTTTTTTTTTTTTTACAGTTTCACAATTTTTCCTATTAAAATGTTTCAATACACCAAGAAAAAAATAAGTATGGTTTATTTTTTTTTTACTCAAAAACGTATTAATTACAAAGGAATGGCAAGTAAGACGTTGAATTAAACATGAAATAAAATAATTAATGAATATCTGTTTTACAGTATCCAAATATTTGTAAGTAAACATTACTGTTTATTACAGTTGCTGTATTGGTGCATATAAATGTTCATTTGTATAATTTGATCATTCTTGGGTTTTTTTCTGAAAAACTTGCATTTTTGATTATTTGTAACTAGATTTATACTCTTGACAACTCGTTTGTCACTCACACACACACACACACACACACACACACACACACATATATATATATATATATATATAATTTTGCTTTGTACAATTCAGCCCATGACACAAACCACACAAGTCACATGACAAACAGCTCACAATAACCTGAAAGAAAAAACTCTTATCAATTGCTTTTTCTTTTTAGCTTCTGCTTTTATTCAGTTTCTGTTAGAGTTAAGGCATGTATGACGGTTTCTCAATGTCCCCATTTGCTCATAGCAAGCAAACTAATGAAAGGCAATTCAACAATCATTCCATGCCATTACTCTGACCACTCAAAGTTAATCATCTCATTATGGCCTAAAGGAGCGGATACCGGTGCAAATAGCGTCGATCCTCATGTCAATGTTAAACCTTGCAGTAGGGGCTTAAACTCACAAAGGGCTACATGCAAGATGAACACAGAAATATAGAAAAGCGCTCAATCTCATCTGGGGTCTTTTCGGACATGAATTGTGTGTGATGTCAAGGTGAGACATTAGGAGGCATTTGTATGTACAGACCCGTATTGATAACTCACCAGTCACTGGCTGCATCCGAAATCACATACTTCCCTACTATATAGTAGGCAAAAAAAGAGTAGTACGTCTGAATTCACAGTATTCATAAAACTGTAGGTGAAAAGTACCAGGATGACCATTACAGTGAGATTATGAAGTGCACATTCAATGGATACTTTAGCATCCCATGAGCACACAGGAGAGGTTTTGTGAATGGCTGAGAAGCAACACAACTGACGACAGTGACAACATGATGAATATAGTACATCCGGATAACATTCATATTACCATTATGCATACTATACACAACATATTTTTTAACAGCCGTGAGGTATTTATTCAAAAGTATGCAATTTTGGACGCAGCCATTGAGTTTTGATAATTCAGAGGCTTTTACTGACAATGTCTTGTGACTCAGAAATAAGACATTTTGAGACCGTTGTTACTGAATACCTGCATTGTTACACTCGCATGTCGGCACTCAGTCAGATGCACAGTAAATAAAATGCTACATTGCATCATAAACAATCCTCTCTGTTGATAATGGCACTCCTGCAGAACAGATGCTAGTGTCGCACAGCATCCATCACCCTCCACAGTTCGGTTGCTAAGAGACGTCTTTGTTGACAATCGAACACCTGCGATATTTAATGGATGCTTTGCCATTTCATTTCTTTATAGGAACATTTGGTAAGAGATATCAGTAAGAGATATCAAAGAGGAATATCAAACATGCAACTTTAAATAGCATAAAAGTATGAACACATTAGCAATACTTTGGCAAAATTTTGTGGGCAAAAAAGTCCATTGTCTGTTGTCAATAGCGATATATAGGCTTGTCATAATCATACATTTTGTGCTGAGGATAAAACAAATAATTGAGATGAATGATTTCATTCAGTTTTGTTCACTTACAGTGCAGTCCAACTTTTTTTTTTTTTACGTGTATGTAATCATATAAATAGGCCTACACTTATATTATAAAATAGGCCTATACTTTCTTCAATGCTGTTAAAATTAATAATATTTATATAATATAACATAATATAATAATGCAACCACAAATTTTCATTTTGTATGAAAGATCTTTGACTATCTTTGTGTACTAAAAGTGCTTTTTATATTCTTTAGCAAAAGAGACACAATATATTAAATTTAATAGAATTTCTGCTTAAATGTCTCTTATTTGTGTGGCAAAATGTGAACTTTAAACTGCACAATTATTGCAAATAATTATTGCTGACACAAAGTCACTTTCAAACCAAGCAGCTTTGTAAAAGACTCAGCCCTAACCTGTTGTGAAATCTGCATGGGGAAATCTTTTGTCCTCATGCGAAATTCCCAATTGTCAGGATTTCTACTGAAATTACTGGATTTCGTCCATGAAAATTCACCAAACAATGGTAAATGTGACTGCACCTTAAGCCTATTGATCATATAAAAAAAGGCTGAGTTTTTCAGTATGTTCTATCCCAATCTGTTTCAATAGGAAATACATCAGGAAAGCAAACTGCATTCATCAAGCCATTTCATGGGGTCTTTCATACATCAGCCCCTCCACTAGTGTAACAAACGGGATGGGTGCTTGCACACCATTATTAACGGCACTGTAATAAAGGATTTCTCAGCAGAGCTGGAGGATGGGACAAATCTGGCACACTTTCTCTGCAGGATGTCCTTCCTGCAGTCACAGGCCTTATCGCTCCACTACAGATAGAATCACAGAGACCATCGCTTATTTCACTGAGAGTATTAGTGGTCGAGAGGAGCAAACAAGGCCTGACACACACACACACACACACACACATATCTATAAACAGCACCTCTGAGCGCTGTGAGAAATGCACCTGAAAGAGCGTAAACCAGAGAAAGGCAAGGTGAGGCCATTAACCTTGAACAGAAAAACAGGGCGAGTACAGTGACCAAGAAAAAATAAAGACGCCGGCTCACAGTGTGTAATAGGTGAAACCGTGCATTAAAAAGAACATGGTAAAAAAAAAAAGCAAGTCGCTAGACAGTGATTTATAACCTGTGTCGTACAGATCAGAGTGAACAAATCCTTATCAGATCTAAATACATTTGTACCTGGTGCATTATCTCTACTGTGTGATATAGAATATTCAACATCTGTTTATAATGATTTTGACTGGGATTTAAGCAACCATTTAAAAAAAACATTTTTTTTTTTTAAGAAAGAAATCTCTTATGTTATTTATTTGATCAAAACAGTAAAACAGTAATATTTGGCAATATTATTAGAGTTCAAAATAAATGTTTGTATTTGAATATAATTTCAAATGTAATTTATTCCTGTGATGCAAAGCTGAATTTTCAGCACCATTACTCCAGTCTTCAGTGTCACATGATCCTTCAGAAATCATTCTAATATGCTGATTTGCTGCTCAAGAAATATTTTATTAAAAATATGTGCTGCCTAATATGTTTGTTGATACTATACACATTTTTTGTATTATTTGATGAATATAAAGTTCAAAATAACAGCATTTATTTGAAATACATTTTATACTTAAATGTAAAAAGTGATGTAAAAGTTTTAAGTGTAGAAGTGCATACTGTCACTTATGATCAATTTAATGCACCTTCCCTGATTAAAAGTACTAATAAAAAAAAAGACCCCCCCAAAATTTCAACAGTAGTATAGAAATATTGCACTGATCATTTGTCGTTTTCCTCATTTTAAGTCACTTTGGATTAAAGCAACTGCTAAATGATAAATATAATAAACAATAATAATATTTTTTTAAGTTTTCTAAAGAGTGTTGTTAGTTTTACTTTACTTTCATCATATGACATGCATTAAGATCCAAAACTCCATCTGCAAAAATTAAATTAGAGTTGGTAAGACTGATTTATTACTATGAATAATTTAAAACTATTAGCTGAATACATTTAAAACGGATGCAAAGTGATTAAAATTAAATGATTAATGATTAATTCATTCTGCATGGCATTTTAAATCTGTAGGTAAATGTTGCTGCTTATTTCTCTGTTTTGTTATTATTGGTGAATATGCAAATAATTCAATGTCATTCTTCCTTCAATGAACGACTCTATGGAAAGCACGCCTTGTTATCTGCAGTATATTTCAACTGTATTTAAATTCTTACATTAAACATTGTGAATCTACAGAATTGGCTGAAGTGATGGTTCACTTGATTATGTCCTGCTTTGTGTGGTTCTCATTTATGGTTTATATTACAGCAAGTCAGCATTTCAGGGATGTGAGAGCTCTTTAAAGAGTGTGTTATGAGAAATGACGACTGCTGTTCAAATCAATAATGTAATCAACACCCGTCTCTGCCACTGTCTGCTCAGACAATACACTGAGCTACGGCTGCATGTGGAGAGCTGAGTCAGAGAATTATTGATCAACACACAGCCTTCCCAACACGACAGCCTGAACTACTGACCTTTATCTGGGTGATTTAGGACCATGATGCTTCTGTGGGCTTCCCGTACCTTTGCCTTGCTGCTGGTCGTACTGCGCAAAACAAGAAAACAGAACATTTAGAAAAGGCGCACACCACCATCTAGTGGCCGCAGTGTGAACTGCCGTATGAATCTAATTACAGGCCTCCAGACTAGTCATCAACATGTATGTCTCTAACACTGCACACATAAACCGGAAATACTCAATCTGTACATCCCCTGAAAATCCCCAATTTAGTGGGCAAAACAGGCAACAGAACTAGAGAGAAAAAAAATTTTTTGGAACATTTTTAATTCGTCTGACAAATGGATAAAAGCATTTGACAAATCGACAAAAAAGGAACTGATCATTTTTTAAATGCAATGTAAATTGTGCATCTTAAAATGATTTATTAGTTTACTATTTGATCGTTTTATTTAACTACATATTAAAACATTGATTAAACAATTGAAATACATTTTTTTAATTGAAAAATTATTTAACTTATTTTATCTTAAACCGTTTTAAATGTCATTATTTAATTTAAAAATTACTCACTTATTTAAAATTTTGAATTAAATGAACGTTTTAAATGTCTATACATTTATCAATGTAAAAAGTGATTTAAATTTTTATGTTTCAATAATAAAATTGATGACTTATTTCTTCATTTTATTTTTAAATGTCTCTTCCTAGTCTTCCATATATGTCAACATTGACAGATATGTATTATAAATACTGATAAATTTAAAATTAATTTCAATGAATTAATAAACTGAGATTGTTTTAAAAGAGTTTGTTTTTCTGGTGTTGCTTTATACTAATATTTTCTACTCATCTTGCGTATATTAAGTATTCCCAAACTTCTTAACAATTTGTTTCACACATACAAGCATAACTACTTAATATAATATAATATAATATAATATAATATAATATAATATAATATAATGTGTTTCTTTTAAGGATACAATTTCAAATTCCTGTATTTATTAATTTTATTAAATTTTTTTTTTCTATATAAAGCAGAGTTATGGTCTGAGGACAGGTGGTTTTAGGCCACTTGGCTTCACACTGTCTCCTTACCGAAAAGATAAAATACATTTCTTTCCAGCCTCCATCTGTCAGGGTTTAGATCTGAGTCATAGCAAAATAGCCAGACATGATGATTAAAAGATACATTGATGCTTACACACAAGCATTCAGTCCTACAAACCCTCCTCTAAAGACTCAAATCATATGCAGGAGTGGGCGTCTGAGAGGGGCCAGAGAAACTAATTAAAACACTGTGCGGCGCGGATGATTCCAGAATGTGATGACGAACCCGTCAGGCTTAACTGCATTTGTCGGAAGAGTCAGCATCTTCAGCAGATATGTGTGGCATTAGGGAGAATAAAATGTGTGCTCAAATGTGTTTAAAGTCAGCTGTTTTTCTGTCAATATGGGGTGCTGTGTGTACATTAATGAGGAAAAAAATTAACTTAAATGATTTTAGCAAATGGCTGCAATATAACAAAGAGTGAAAAATTTAAGGGGGTCTGAATACTTTCCGTACCCACTGTATAAGGATGATCACAGAAAACACAAACATGACTGCAAAAAAAATTAAATAAGTGTAAGAAGAGGCTGATTTGATAAAAAAAAATGCAGCAAAACAGTGAAATATTATTATACTTTAAAATAACTGTTTTCTATTTGAATATATTTTAAAATGTCATTTATTCCCGTGAATCAAAGCTGAATTTTCAGCATCATTACTCCAGTCTTCAGTGTCGCATGATCCTTCAGAAATCATTCTGATATGCTGATTTGCTGCTCAAGAAACATTTATTATTATTAGTGTTGTGCTACTTAATATGTTTGATGAAAATATTTTGATGAAGATTCTTTGATGAACAGAAAATAATAAATAAATAATTTACTTGAAATTAGTGCTGTCAAACGATTAATCGCATCCAAAATAAAAGTTTTTGTTTACATAATATGTGTTTGTACTGTGTATATTTATTATGTATATATAAATACACAAACATACATGCATATATTTAAGAAAAATGTTATATTTATATATTAAATATATTTATATATAATATAAATTATATGAATATAAATATTAACATGTAAATATTTTCAAAATATATACTGGATGTGTGTGTCTTTATATATACAAAATAAATATTCACAGTACACATAGGCGACATTTGACTCTTGAGGGGGGGGGCAAGAAATATATATATGAAATAAATAAATAAAAGCAAAATAATTTTTATCTGATGTAAGCATCAAAACAATGCCCTACCATATTGCAACGCATCAAAGCAGTCAATCCAAGTCAAAAATAACTTAAAGAGGTTGCCACCGTTTAGTAAACTGTGAACTAGAGGTCTGCATTCCCACGGAAACCGCGGGACCGACCAGATTTTTTGCGTCGCGGGATTAAATTCCGGAATAAAACGCGGTAGCGGTCGGTAACTCTGGTGTAATTTGAACGGGAGCGGGCGGTCTAACAATATCCCGTTCCCAACGTCCATTCAGAACAGCATATCTGTGCTTTATTCTTATTGACCTATAAGTATGCACTCGGACTGTTATGCACGCGCTGCACGCATGCTTTCTGTGCCACGCGTTTTATTTGCGTGGTCTGTGTGCATAACGATGCTCAGAGCAGGCTGTACCGGTGGTAGCCTAAATATATGGCCCTCAGACAGAACAGGCAGGTTATCGATGAGTGACAGAGCAGCAGGGCTGTACTGGGACGCAATTTCAGGCCGGGAAATCTCACACCCATCCAGGCCACACAGAAAAAAAGGGGCCAAAATTTTACCTTTTGGGGTCAGTTTGACAGACACCGTAGCAGTACACCGTACATATTTGTATCTTAAGAGTAGTAATTCATACCCTTAAGGTAATAATTTGTAGGCCTACCTATTAGGGGTAAAATAGGAACAAATATGTCCTTTTAAGGGTACTGTTCCAGTGACAAATAAAAAAAAGTAATAATATACACACACACACACACACTCACACCATATGCATGGGCGACATTTGACTCTTAAGTCAGGGGGGGCTAGAAATAAATATATAATATATTTCATATAAATATATATATGAGATAAATAACTATAAGCAAAATAATTTTTTTTCTGATGTAAGCATCAAAACAATGCCCTATACCTTATTGCAACGCATCAAAGCAGTCAATCCAAGTCAAGAATAACTTAAAGAGGTTGCCACCGTTTAGTAAACTGTGAACTAGAGGTCTGCATTCCCACGGAAACCGCGGGACCGACCAGATTTTTTGCGTCGCGGGATTAAATTCCGGAATAAAACGCGGTAGCGGTCGGTAACTCTGGTGTAATTTGAACGGGAGCGGGCGGTCTAACAATATCCCGTTCCCAACGTCCATTCAGAACAGCATATCTGCGCTTTATTCTTATTGACCTATAAGTATGCACTCGGACTGTTATGCACGCGCTGCACGCATGCTTTCTGTGCCACGCGTTTTATTTGCGTGGTCTGTGCAGCACGTGCATAACAGCGGTGAGTGAATTCTGACAAAACGTTTCTGATTGGCCATTGCCTTCAAGAAATCAACAGATATGTATTTGATTGGTTACATTACACACAGAAAAAAAGGGGCCAAAATTTTACCTTTTGGGGTACAACAGTTTGACACCGTAGCAGTACACCGTACATATTTGTACCTTAAGAGTAGTAATTCATACCCTTAAGGTAATAATTTGTAGGCCTACCTATTAGGGGTAAAATAGGAACAAATATGTCCTTTTAAGGGTACTGTTCCAGTGACAAGCGGTTGCCCTGCATAAATATGCGGATGTCATTCCCGAAACTTTGCAGGATGTAGCCTATGTGTCCAAAAAACGAAAGTTTCATACAAATTCTGAATGGATTATACCCTAGAAAGTGCGCAAAGCGTGCTCCCTTTATCACTAAAAAGCGTCACTCATCTTCGTTCATCGCGATCTTACAAAGTTCCGTTATAATCAATGAAGCTCTCTAAACTGCACAATGAGCCTCTTATTTACATCGCGTCTGCACTCAGTCATGAGATGATTCACCAGCGTGTAAAACTGCACTTAAAAACTGCGGCGCTTTCAGCGGTGAGTGAATTCTGACAAAACGTTTCTGATTGGCCATTGCGTTCAAGAAATCAACAGATATGTCTGTGATTGGTTACATTGCTCAACGCTGCAAAAACACG
>NW_015637544.1:606549-609969 GCF_001515625.1 Sinocyclocheilus rhinocerous | reverse complement strand
CCCCCCCCCCCCTAATGTCGCCCATGCACATACATATATTGTGTAAACAAAAACTTATATTTTGGATGCAATTAATCGCGATTAATCGTTTGACAGTACTACTTGAAATATTAATCTAATGATCAATTTATTGAATCCTTGCTCGCTAAAAGTATTAATTTATATAAAAAAATGATAAAAAGTTCATTTTTTAGATGATCTATCCCTTTAAAGAGCACAAATAACTGTACAAATTAGCTGAATTTACCATGGGTGTAGAGAGATCAAAGTATATCAAAGCAAACAGTAACATTACTGAGGCCAGTTATTTCAGCTGTGAGTGACAGACACCATAGTAAATCTAAAGACAGATGAGAAGGGAATAACAAAAACTATTAACTCGAATCAGTACCGTTTTATGAGCGTGAATGCGGTTGACCGAGTTACATCCAAGAAATATTATTTACAGTCTGGTTCAGCTTTATGAAAACATTAGTCCAGTTTGATTGACAACACAAAGAAATGAGGCACTCGGCAGCACCGCCACACAGGATGTGATGCCTGCACGGTGTGAGTCACACCTGGTGTGGGACCCTGGCAACTTTTGTTGAAGGGAAATTTTTAGAGAAATATACCCTCCTAGGAAAAGGAGGGTGGTCTACTGAAAAAGGAGATTACAAAGTTAGAGACACAGCTGAGACTTTTCCCCATTAGACAATAGGATCAAAGCCGTGACGACAGGAGATGACGACCGGCTTCAAACCAAAAGAATTGCCCCCAGAGTTAACCGCATGCTCTTCTGGGAAGCGCAGTGATGCAGTATGTGTATATACTGTAAAACACCTTTGTTTTCTTCCATGACAACTCATAATGAGAGAATTCAGTAAGAGGAATTGCAGTGGTTTAGGGCTTTGTTTAGCCCACAATTACCTGATCCCGAGAATAAGGCTGGCTTCCCGTCTGGTCATCTTCTGCTCAAATCCACCTTTGTAATATGCAGAAAATGACTAGGAAAGAAGAGAAAATGTTGAAAACATGATCCAAATTCAAAGTGAAGCTCTACCAACAGCATATCTGTGGCACATTGTTGATTACCAGGGGGAAAAAATGGTGCCTTTTTCAGTTTTAAACAGTTGGAATGGAAATACACAGGGTCAGGCAGTAAACGTTAACATACACACTGCTCTCAAATAGTCAAAAGGCTTCAACCCTACTGGTATGAAACTAAGATGATAGAATCACTTGTACCCAATCTTTCAATTTGGTTGTCATGATGCACACAATGAGACATGATGGAAGTATCTGTGCAGCACAGACATTACGTTGGCAATCTGTAATCAGGCGTTTATTCACCCAGAAAAGTGATCCCAGCTGAAAACGATTTTACCAACTATACAGCTCAAATTATAAACAGGGTTTAACTGAATAATTCCTCTAAGTGCTTTAATAAAAATATAAGCTTCACATTTCTAACATTTTTTGGTTTAACAGGGCTTCCGCAGGTTTTATGAAGGTGAATTTTTGAATGAAGACTTCAGACCTTTTTAAGACCAAGTAAAGAAAATTCAAGGAATAAACTGAAGGGAACACAATGCATCAGTATGTCCTCAATGTAAATGTCTATGTTATTTTTAAGCTTTTTTGATATTTCTAATGGAAAACGACAAAAATACTGAGGGCAAATTAAGACATTTTAAGTCCTACAGGAACCCCTTTTAAAAAGACAAAAAGAGGGACAGGTCAAAATAAAATTTCTGTAGAAATCAATATGAGTATTGCAGAGTATTGTATTGAACCCATAACATTCCTTCAATCAGATGATGACTGATGTGCACAATAACATGTATAATCTCAATACTGATGGCAAACAGGTTGCTTTGGATCAGATAAAATCCTCAAGATCAGCACTTTCACCTCATTATGTGAAAATAGAGACTTTAGGGATTTGAGATGATTGACCCCATAATTATCAAAATTCCCAATCTAAACATGCGTTCATGCTGGAAGCACCATAATTGCGAGATTGACTGACTTGTAAAAAGTGTTCACGTCCTCGTTGAACTCGTAATTCCAATTTGTAAACTCCGAATTTTTATTAATATTTATTAACATTTGCATTATTTGCTATATTGCAGTTTTGTCTATTGATTACTCAAAATTACACCGTATTATTTAGCTATTAGAAGTTTTGCCACAGAAACACACAATCCCGAGTCCGAGGACATGTACAGATCCGAGTACACACATCCCAGGTTGTAATCTAGTAATTACAACATGGTGTGAATGCACCATAAATCAAAGGACCCAAGACTGGGATTTGAGAAGGTCATGAAGGACAAGTTTCACATAGCGTTTTTAGGAAATTTTGTTACAGTTCAGACCTCACAAGAGCCATGCTTACATTTCCATTTGCTTCAAAGATTTTCCACTTTGGGACTTTTCCATATTCAGTTCTACAAGTTCACACATTCAGTATTTTCAGCACATACTTCAAATTTAAAGAAACAGTTCACCCCAAAAAATGTAATTAACTCTTAAAACATTATTTGCTCATTGTCATTCTAAACCCATATGCTGTTGTTTTTAGGATAATTTCTGAAGAATTGTTAAACAGCTGAAGCACTGAATAAGCTTTTCTCCCCAAACAACAACAGGGCCTCAAAAATATCTCATTGATGCATCATAAATGTATGACTTGCTTTATTACATGACTTGCTTATTACACGTCTTCTTAAAGGAGTAGTTCCCTTCCAGAACAAAAGGACTTTTTAAAGCACCATTTATTTTATATCAAGCACCGCTCAAATTCAACAGCATATGTAGCGTCATGAAAGACCTCTTACAGTACTTAACATTTCACTTACACTTAACATTTACATTAAAAATTTCAGAGTAATGAGGTTTTGAATGTGTAGGTTTCATAAATTTAGACCATTTTGAGCAGTCGTGTTCAAAGGAATTTAGAATTTCTCAAATATTGATAAAAAAATATATATTCTTGCATCAAACTAGTTTTTGCTGTAATTCTTGTAAAATAATTAAATTTGAAAGAATTTCTCAATTTTTAAATGAATAAAAAGTGGTTAAACAGGGCTCTACGATCATATTTTACGCATGTTTTGCGCAGCTTGTCGGTGAACAACGGCTCTGTGTAGTAAATGCTGCTTCATGTGAAAGCCCGCACGTGATGGAGATTTACCGCTGATTACAGAACGGCTTTACTGACAAGATGCGCGTTAAATATCGCATGCGATTTATCGTGCAGCCCTACTCTACGCTTACTTTTCTTTTTAGTAACACTTGTGAAAAACTTTTAAAAAAAATTTAGGAGCTCAGTCAAAAATTTCAGGAGCACCTTCTAATCAATAATCAAAAATTCTGATCAAATATTAGCCTTCCCATTACGAGATGATATTTGACTCCTTAAAGTGATTTACAGGG
>NW_015637544.1:593466-606539 GCF_001515625.1 Sinocyclocheilus rhinocerous | reverse complement strand
GTAAGATGTTCATGTCTTTCTTTCTTCAGTCGTAAAGAAATTATGTTTTTTGAGGAAAACATTTCAGGATTTCTCTCAATATACAGGGTTCCCACTCTTTCATGAACGCCAGATTCAAGGACTTTCAAGGACTTTTTAAAGCACCATTTAAGTCACTTAATATTAACTTCTTGTTTAATGAACTGTTGTATTAAACCAATTATCATTTGCAAACTCTCTTGATCATTAAAAGATGTCACTCTCCTTCGTTCATCGCGATCTCATCAAGTTCCATTATAATCAACGCAGCTCTCCACTGCACAGTGAATCTCTTATTTGCACCCTGTCTACACTTTTATAATGAGAGGATTCGTGAGCTTGCAGAACTCAGCACTGAACAAAACGGCATTTTGAGCAATGAGTGGATTCTGATTACTGTGTTCAAGGAATCAACAGATATGTCTGTGATACATTACTCACCGCTGCAAAAACACGGAAGTACGATAGAAACCTTTGAAGCTCCCCTCAGCGCAAACACAAATATGCTGACTGGGTCATTTGCACTGGTGCTCCTAAATATTTTTTCATAGTCACATGCAGTAGTTTTCAGTCGCAAATGCACTGCTTCTCCATAGGTTCATGCAGGGCTGCGCGATGTGCGCATCAGCTCGCATGCTAAGATTTTTTTCTCGCGCTACCCCATCTCCACCCCAATCATTAGCGCTGTTTCGTTTTGCCTTTGCCAGCGCATATAGGAACATTTTTGAAATAGCACCATTCTACTAAACAAAATTTATTTCAAATTTATTTCAAGCATTTTCAAGGACCTATATTTGTTTTCAAGTACTTTCCAGGCCTTGAATCCATGTGTCTGATATTCAAGTACTTTCAAGTACTTTCAAGAAGCATGGGAACCCTGAATATAATGGACTTCTATGGTGCCCCCGAATTTGAACTTCCAAAAAAATGCAGCTTCAAAGGGCTCTAAACGATCCCAGCCTAGGTAGAAGGGTCTTATCTAGCGAAACGATCGGTTATTTTCTAAAAAAAAACAATTTATATACTTTTTAACCTCAAACGCTCGTCTTGTCTAGCTCTGCGTGAACTGTTTTTTCCGGTTCAAGACAGTTAGGGTATGTCGAAAAACTCCCAACTCATTTTCTCCTCCAACTTCAAAATCGCCTAACATATTTTATTTTATTTTTTTTAGAAAATAACCGATCGTTTCGCTAGATAAGACCCTTCTTCCTTGGCTGGGATCGTTTAGAGCCCTTTGAAGCTGCATTTAAACTGCATTTTGGAAGTTCAAACTCGGGGCCACCATAGATGTCCACTATATGGAGAGAAATCCTGAAATGTTTTCCTCAAAAAACATAATTTCTGTACAACTGAAGAAAGAAAGACATGAACATCTTACATGACAAGGGGGTGAGTACATTATCTGTTAATTTTTGTTCTGGAAGTGAACTACTCCTTTAAGCCATAAAATAGGTTTGTATGAAGAACAGACCAAAACAGACAGTATGGCAACATGGAGTATAGCGCACAATGTATGGACTACGTTTACGATCATTTTAGTATGCTTTATGTTTTTTGGTCATTTCAAATGACTATAAACTGTGGTGGCATAAGCAAGAGATTCGTAACAATTCTACAGAAATGTCTTTTTTGTGATATCACAAATTGTTGTGTTCCACGGCAAAAAAACAGCACACAGGTCTGGAACACATGTACTCATGAGGGTGAATAAACAACGGCAGAATTCTCATAGTTGTTTGCTGAACTATCCCTTTAATTAAAATTCCATAACAGAATAACATTGGTCTGTGGCTCCTTCAGAAATCGTACATACTGCAGGATTTTGGTCAGAGTTCACGATTGAGTAAAAACGTGTATGTTCAGAGGGCAAGAGAGGCCAGAATGTTCAGTCCAATCTCAGCCCACAACAGGACACTTAATCACACTCATCCATTATGTGATTCACAGAATGATGAAATCGCTGGATTAATAACTCTAATAATGATCTATTACAAGTGTGCTCTGTCGCGAACCCGGTTTAGGAGAAAGCCGCTGAGATTATAGAAATTTCAGAGTGCACACAGGTGGACAGGTTGAATCAAAGCACTGGGAACCAGCCCCGACCACACAACCCTGGAGATTAAGAAGAACCTGGAAAAAACAGCTTTACAAACTCCATCAAAAACCAGAAGCACAGCGTGAACTACAGCAACGGCCAGTAAGATGTGATGAATCAGTCCATCGCCCTACAGCAGGAGGTTTAACATGCCAACATCGCACGCAAACATTCGCCTCAAGATGTGGAAATGAACATGGAAAAATCCCACAAATCATCGCTTTCTGAAATAGAAGCATGTTTAAAAATGAATGTTGTGCTGGAACTTTTCACAGTGGAAAAACTGATTCATAGGGTGTTAGAAAGCAATCACAGAAATTTACAATCTCAGAAAAAAGGTACAAAACTGTGACTAGGGCGCTACCCTTTTAAAAGGTATTAGGATGTACACTTTAGGTACTAACATGTTCTTATAAAAAGTACTAATATGTACAATTAAGGAACCAATATATACCATTTGTTGATAAATAAGGTACAGAGATGTACCGTTTAGCTTTTAGTGTTCTTTGTACCTTTTTTTCAGTGTGTATGTTAAAAATGGTCTGTTCATTTCTGACACTTACCGTAGAGGGTAACTTCTTAGCAGCTTCTGTAATCACCTGACTCAGAGGCCTCCATAAGTGGAAAGCATATCGACCTAAAAGCAAATGTAATAAAGGGAAAAAAGCGTTGATGGGTTGAAAAGTGTGCCACTTGATCAGACCATTACAGAGTTAATTTCCAGGGTTAACAAAGTTGGTTTAAGGGTGAAACCAAGGACAAAACCACATTTTAGTCTTATTCAATATGGGTTAAAGGTGAGGTCGCTTTCAACTTCCCTTGGTATTTATTTGGTCAGGGTGCTGGTGAACTGCCAGCGGTTGTGGTTCGACTGTGAAGCAACACACTGAAAGTCCGCAGCACTCAATGAAATGAACATATAATGCTTTCGAACATCCAGCATTCAATAAAGAAGCTGTGAAAGGCCATTGAGCGGCTCATTTAATCCAACCAAACAGTAGGTGAAGAACACATGAAATCATTAAAGTAATTCATTATGGGAACATTTTTGGATTTTCATTTCATCAAACTCTATTGTTGAGAGGAAAACATTATTTTGCTTTTCAGCAAAAAAGCACCCTCCACTGTAATCCAAAGCCCTGCCTCTGAGCGGAGCAGACCACACACCGCCTCAGCTTTTGGCAGGAGCGCTGCCCCCTCGATGTACTGAAATGGGAATTAGCCCCCTTCCTCAAAGCGACCACAAGTGCTATTCCATCCTGACCTCACACAGCTATGGGTGGAAGACTTGGTGACTAACAATGATTAACTACCATGCAGCAGTAGGGAGGACGGCAGAGACACCTGCCACAAAAGAATCAAACGTAAACAGGCCGATGACAAAGTCGCTTAAATTATTTGGCCACATGCGGCCGTTTAAAGTCGCTTTGATTCCTTTAATGCTAGAGGCCGCGTTGACCTCATTAACCAGGGTGAGCTTCATCTGAGGGCTTGAACAAACACTCACAGTAAGAGTGGCTTAACCATCACCCTCATCACCGTCACCATTATCTCGAGTGCTTCCAATCCTTTAGAATCACATCATAAATATCTGTGGGCAGCTTTAATGTACGGAAAGTTTAACTAAATATTTTAAGAAGACAAAGGAGGAAAAAATTTTTATTACATTATACAATGGCTACTCTATTCTACTGTGAACCGCAACATGAGGGATTTTAGCTTACAAACATCCTGCCTAGAAACATAGTCTGCGCCAGAACGCAAACACGAAAGCTTCGCCAACACGGTGTTCCAAGAGTGCTGATATCTAGTTCAACAGCACTGGGACTTTTCACCGTTGATATCACTTTACTTGTCTGTGTTAGTGCTTTCTAGACAGACCGTCAGTCTGTGTATTAGTGGTGGGGAGCTGTCACTGATTCATTTAAGCACATTCATTCATTCATTCGGGATCGAAACAAGTGATTGTCTTTATGAGTGAGTATTTGAATCATTCCCTCAACTGTTTTGCTCTAGCACATCAATTCATTTAGGACTGAGATAATTGACGAGTGTTTTTATGAGTGTGTCACTGAATCATTTACTAAACCGATTTGTTCAAACACACCGATACATTCAGGATCAAAAAAGGTGCATGGGTCACATTCACTAATAATTTAGTAGATTACTTCATATTTGCACACACAGGAGAACTTCTCATGAAAAATGTATTTCTAATTCATAACATGCACGTATGTGCATGAATTTGTACTTACAGGATTAGTACTTTCAGAATAAACATTTCCTGATAATTTACTCACAACCATGTTATCAAAGATGTTAATCTCTTTCTTTCTTCAGTCGAAAAGAAATTACGATTTTTGAGGAAAACATTGCAGCTTCAAAGGGCTCTACACGATCCGAGAAATCGGGGAATAAGGGTCTTATCTAGATAAACAACCAGTCATTGGCCTACATTTCTTTTTGACTGAAGAAAGAAAGAAATAAAGAATGTTTTTATTCTGGAAGTGAACTAATCCTTTAACCTTGGCTTGAGTACTCAACATGAGTGACCATGCGCCTGAGGTTAATATTTTTTTCCTTTATAGCCTTTAATTACTTTCGGTGGCAAACATACAACACTTTCTAAAGCTGCGCACTTGCCAAAGAGCACATGCACAAAGGTCCTCAAGCAATGCTATCCTCAAAACCAGTTCAATAAACACCTTTTATACACAGACCCAGACTACAGAACTCTCATTAGCCAGCCCTAACCATAACTGTGTTTTTACCAAGCGGCAACCTTCCGGTCTCTCTCGTGAAACCAACACGGAAGTGACTAAAACTGCAATTCATCGACTGGCCGCTAGAGGCTGGCTCCAAAAGGGAGCCAATCTCATATTCGATTATCCAGGAGTGACGCGCGGTGACGCGCTGCCAAGATGGCGACGGCCGGCTCCGCCTACTTTAGGCTTCAAAAACGCTCTTCGGAAACCTACGGGTGACGTCACGGACACTACGTCCATGTTTTTATACAGTCTATGGTTTTTACACAGAGAAACCTTGCAGCTAGAGTTTATTAACACAGCTTTTCTTACTTTTACTGTAACGTGATGATATAGTGATGTACGAAATTTCACCTTAACATGATTATGATGCCAAAAAATGGTAGGAACAACAGAAACCACACACAAGAAAAAAAAATTGTGCATACTGATTTTTTTTCTTGTGTGTGGTTTCTGTTGTTCCTATATTTTTTATTTGTCAATTTAGAATAAATTTTAGTTTGAAAATTATAGCAATGATTTGCTCATAAAAACCTTTGTTTCCAGATCACACACACATTTGCACCTAACATGCTTAGTGAATGAGATCCAAAAGTCTTTATGAGTGAGTCATTGAATCATTGCCTCACTTATTCATTCAAGCGAACTGATTCATTCAGGATCGAAACAAGTGACTGTCTTTGTGAGTGAGTAACTCAATCATTTACTCAACTGATTTGATTAAACACACTGATTCATTCAGAAATAAAACACCACTAATGTGATCTGCTCAGACATGCAACAGTAAATTCTGCTTCAAATCCATTTGGAAATATTTTTAATGGCAAAGCAAAAAAAGACAAAGTAACAGGCAAAAGTGCATTTCAAATGTAAGTTACTCAATACTAAATTCTTGTTTATTGAACTGCTGCATAAAAGCAGTAACACACTCACAATTGTGCTAATGCTGATATTTGAAACATCAGCTCTCTTACTTGTGTGATATCACTTAATTCTGACACGTTTTGGAACTCAAAGGTACATGAAATTGAGTTTGCATAGCAACAAGCTTGTATGCTTTGCTCTTAAAAACTATTGCAATTTGCTGAGGCTAACACTATCGTGTGTCATAACATGACAATATTGCGTAAACCAACTAAATGTGTAATTTGTCACATGGCTAATGCTATTAAATTGCTTATCACAGTCAACCCATGCAAGAAAATACAAGCAATCCAGTCTCCTCTGGAGTAATCTGAGGTTGAGCACTACCTCAAAAGCACAATGGTGATCAATCATCAGTTTGAACCGGTAGCCTTTGGTTCTCAGCCCAGAGCTTTAACCACTAGGCCATACCACACAAATTATATAAATGCATGTAGCATCTGCATGTGACTATGTAACACGAGTTTTAATGACACACAAATCTCCAAGTGGATGCATACACAGGGGTCCAAAGCAGATGTGCTCACCTGCAAACCCTGCCGCTGCAACTCCCAGCCCCACTGCCATCAGACAGCCACCCTGAAACACACACACAAGCATCACATCACTATGATAATTAATAATAAACACAAGTCAATCGCTGGTAGAGAAGGATTTTAAGCATTAGACAAGGCACATAAGGTTCTCCCATAGCAGACCATTAAAAATTTAAAAACCAGACGAGACTTCCACTGGAAATTTAAGATTCTTCCTAGAACTGTTTTTGCTAATTCTAAAGAGTGTTTTTCCTGTATCTGAAAAATCCCAAAATTCCATAGACTTCCACTGACTGAATGTTCAGTCTGACTGATGAATCATGGCATTGTATGATTCATGAATTCATGCTTCAAATGTCATATAGTTCAGATGTAAACACAGGCCCTTTAACCTTTAAGATGTTCTTTCTTTCTATCTATCTATCTAGCTTCTCAGACAATACCCCAAAATTAATAAAAACACCCAGAATGCCCCAGAGCTACTACGCTTCAAATGTCATATAGTTCAGATGTAAACACAGGCCCTTTAACCTTTAAGATGTTCTTTCTTTCTATCTATCTATCTATCTAGCTTCTCAGACAATACCCCAAAATTAATAAAAACACCCAGAATGCCCCAGCTACTATCTCAAAATGCATAGCAAAGACCTAGAATGCCCTAGAAACCAAGAACACCTTAGAGACCAAAGTTAACCTTTTAACTTTCAAATAAGGCTTTGACAAACAAGATTGGCTTGACAAATGACTATACTTGTACTTATAGCTTTTTGTGGGCCATAAAGTGTTAATTTCCCATGTCACAACACTTACATAATCATTATTGGGCCATTTTTGTTAATGCATTAGTTTACATTAGGTGTTTGGCAATTGATATAACATTATAATTGTTATAACATCTCTGGTTAAAAAACAAAAAAGGTAAAAGTCTTCAGATAAATGCTTTGAGTTTCAGATGTGAGCAGCAAGGTCAATACTATGGATGAGCACACTGATTGAACTCTCATGACACAAGCTCAGCCATTTCATAGTAAAACAGTGTAAATGCTCCGGACTCTCCAGCGCGACATTTACTCACAAGGCGTTTGTCAATATCTGTCTCACTCTGCCCGGTGGATTTCGGTGTATATTCAGCATTTCTCATGAAGTCCCCCTCAATCACCACACGACTGGAGCTCGCCATGCTGATGATGACACGGACAGACACACCTACGGAGAAACCAGAGGGACAAACTTCGCGCTGCTGCGGGGTCTCGCGATTCCAAAACAGAGCAACGCGTTTTCATACCCCAGAGCTTCATGTGCCCTAAACCTCCAAAACAAGCTGTAACTGCCAAGAATAATATATAATTAGATATATATATCGTGTGATTAAAAAGCTTTCATGCACTATGTTTCATATGAATACTGGTGTTTAGCGGGGAATCCCACACAGAGAGACTATGCCATAACCAACTCCCTGTCAGTGCCAGTGAGCTGTTCTGGTGTATGTAAAGGTCAGGAATCACGCGACACAAGAATAAACCAACATGAATCGATCTACACATCTACAGAGAAACTCCAGAGGAAGCCGTGCATATAGAGGAAATGAAATAAATCAAAGCAGCAATATGACGGACAGCGAGCAAACGAATGAAAATTATTGTGAGAATAACTCACCTAGTACTTCAAACCCTCAGAATCAGCCAACACGGTAAGTACAACAGAAAAATATCATGAATTTGACTCTCATACTAGGTTTATATACGTTTGATATAATAATAACAATATATTTATAAAATAATATATATGATAAAAATAAATATATGTACATTTTCTTTACATTTTTAACATATATCGTTATTTCGATGTGTTTGAGCAATCGATCGGTCATTTTGGCGATTAAATCTACATTTATTGCTAGTTCTTTCTCTGTATATAAACCAGAAGCTACTTTAGTTTCACTTTCGTTTCTGTAAAAACATTCTGAAGAAGCGAAACTCAGATACGAATATTTACCATGGCAACTGAGTCCAAAATTACAGTATTGTGAGGAAGGCCAGTTTGTCTTGGATTCCACACGCTCACATTTTCCTATTTATCTCTCTTCGAATCATTAGAGATAGTAAATGACAACATTAAAACACTTAAATAAATAGGCTAGTAAAATATCATTAAGAAACAAAGCAAACCAACAAACAAATGCAACAATCCTCTGGTGGACAGTACAAATAGGAGGTTTTCAATATTTTTTGAGTAAATATCTTGGCTAAACTTACCAACTTATTACTACCAACTGTTTATAGCCAATACATTTTATTAAGTAGGCTACATCTATAATTTCTTAAATTCTATCCAAATGTTTGCCTTTATTTACATGGTGTAGCCTACATTGTTAAATATCATATTTCATTAACTAACTACAGTAAAGGAATAAGCACATACTGCTATCACATGACAAAATGTTACTAAACAAACATCATTAACTACTGTGTAAATAAAATCGATTTATTTTATCAAAAATTAAAATGCAAAGTCATAGTAAATCAATATGTGATCTCTTTAACTATGTGAGAAGCTTTTTGTCATTTTAACTTCTCTCTTCTTTGATGACCAAATTGCTTAGTTTTCGTGTAGTAACAATAACTGTGTATTTATGATATTTTTGCAGGAATTTGGTTGCATGGTGAATTTTTCTAAGGGGAATTCCAGTTATTTGTGTCCATGTCATTGGTTTGTTTATTAAATTAGGCCTAATTTGTTATTTACTGTAAAGTATGGAACTGTTGCCTGTACTCTTTATATTTGTGTTCAGTTTCATCATGCCTAATTCTAATCATTTTGATTTATACCACATGACTCATTGTTTTATGTGTCATCCGGCTGCACATTTTGGGTTATTTGTGATGTCAGGGGATCATCTATGATACAGATGTGTTTTGAAATGGATTTTGACAGCTGCATTATTTGGGGTGTGTGTATTGGGTCACCATCAAATATGATGGGGATGGAGGGGAAGTTCCCCAGAGTTGTTTGTGAAAAATTCTGACTTTACGTAAGAAAAGATGACTTGTGCCCCACCTTGGTTTGGAGACATTGCAGGCATATGAGACATCTGATAAGTTCACATGGATGGAGTCTGAACTTGAAAACAAATGTACCTAATGCATGCCATCATTTGCCCACAGTGCGGATGGATACACCAAGATACCACCAAATGAATCAAAACGGAGCAAACAGCAGAGGAGTAAGTCATGACACTACTGTTGTTGTATTTTCCATCTTCATGTGATCCAGATGTGTCTCTAATTGCTACCATCAGGTGCAATTTCAGCATGTTTATCTGTATCTGCAAGAGAAGACAGATTTCTCTTGTTGTTGTTGTTAATGTAGTTCATTATTATCTTAAGGCTGGAATACAAAATCTGAACAAACACATTTGAAAACACTAGCCACTAAACACTACACTTGCTATCTTTGGTTACAGAAAAAAAACTTAGCATCACTAAATGACTGAGGACTGAGTCGTTCTAAAGACAGCAAACTCACGCAGAAACAAGTGCATTGTTGCTAGGAGAATGATGAATTTCATGATGAATGAAAACAATATGTGTTGTAAAATTATTGCTTAAAATATCAAACATATTTGTGTAGAGCTAAAAAATCATGGTCTGTGCCCATCATACACAGTCCTTTAAAGAAGGAGGGGTTTGCAGTGATACAATAGAAGAACATTTAAAAAAAAAACATGTTTTTCTTAGTGTGTGAAGAACATTTAAAACTCAAAACAAACGTTTTACTATAATGTACATGTTTTGCAATGAAAAGTATTAGTTAGATGCTAAAGGTTTATTTTTTTTGTTTTTTAAGATTTTTAAATGAATAGTTCCTCCAAAAATTATATTTTGCTGAACATTTACTCACGCTCAGGCCATCCAAGGTGTTGGACAGATGTGAACAGATTTGGGGAAATTTATCCTTACATCACTTGCTCATCAATGGATCCTCTGCAGTGAATGGGTGCCGTCAGAATGAGAGTCCAAACAGCTGATAAAAACATCACGATAATCCACACGAAGTGTCTTGTGAAGTCAAAAGCTGCATGTTTGTAATAAACAAATTTATCATTAAGATGTTTTTAAAATAAAATATAATATGAGTCCTCTATCCATATTATTTTCTCCAGTGAAAAAGTCGTCTCGTCTGAATCAGAAGAGAAATATGTTTTTGTATGCAAGACAAAAACAGTTGTAAACAAATATGTCAGTGGATTTTGATGTGTGATTTTGATGTGTGAGGACAACAGGGATGGCCTTTTTTTACTGGAGGAAGAGTTATGGATTATTATGTACTCATATTTTGGCAAGAAGAAACGGTTTAAAGTTCAAACTCCTTAATAATGGGATTGTTTCTTACAAACATGCAGAATTTCACTTCACAAGATATTAATTGATGGACTGGAGTCTTGTGGATTATTGTGATGTTTTTATCAGCTGTTTGGACTCTTATTCTGACGGCACCCATTCACTGCAGAGGATCCATTGGTGAGCAAGTGATGAAATGCTAAATTTCTTCAAATCTGTTCTGATGAAGAAACAAACTCATCTATCTTGGCCTGAGGATAAGCAAATTTTATTTTTGGGTGAAATATTCCTTTAATCCAGTGGTGCCCAATCCTGTTGCTGGAGATCTACAGTAACTTCCAACAAAGTTCAGCTCCAACCCTGATCAAACACAACTTAACCAGCTGATTAAGATATTGAGGAGCACACGATAATTACAGACAGATGTGTTTGATCAGGGTTGGAACTGAAATCTGCTGGTAGGTAGATCCAGGAACAGTATTAGGCTCCTCTGCTTTAATCATCCACTCCGTGAAATCTGTCAACTCCAAATTCCCAAAATCTGCTGACTGACTCTGACTTTCGGCATCTAGCTTTGACTAAGGGTAGATGAATTAAGTAGTCATTTAGTAGCATGCCCTTTGCAAACTTCCATTTACCAGCCCTGATCGTCAGCCATTGTCACAAACCCTATTTGTGTGTTGAAATAAAATGCATTTCTCTCTCTGCAGTTGCACAGAAAGAAGAGGAGGAACTGAGGAGATTGAAAGAGGAGAACCGCCCTGGTCCCATTCAGCTGGCTCCAGAGAGACTAGGTAATGTGGAGATTAAATATATGGAAGTCCTGATATGAAAAAAGACACAAAGCAATGGAAAGAACATCTAAAGCAGCTAATGTATTCACTCTCACAGGTGGTGCAGTATCACTGGCAGAAGTCAGACAAAGACAGCAGGTGGAATCACGCCAGTCAAAGCTGAGAAAAAAGGTTTAGGAGTACCTGCTTCAAATTTCTGGTTCCTTTCCCAAATACTTGTGGTGTGGTGCATACTTACAGTACATTTAAATATCTTTACAGCTTCAAAAAGAGGAAATGGATCAAAAGAAGAGACAGGCAGAGGAGGAGGAGAATGAGAAGATGAAGGCCTTACAGTGAGAGAAGGTACAGCTCAAGAAATTGTTTACATCTGATTTTTTATAGCGTTTCTGCAGGGCATTGTGTTACTCATGCATCTGCAAAACTCCATATGCTCATCTGGCTTGTGTTTGGATTCAGTGCTTTTTTTATGATGCCTTTGTAATTCAGACTTTATAACTCCAGATGTCACTGCAGGCAACTTACAAGTTATGTTCTTTGCAATTAAATACTATATTAGACTTCAGCCTTCAATGCTGCTGCTGCATTAGCTTTGCGTGATTGATGACTCTAATTATTTCAGCAGCCACACTTCATTTGCTAAAACATGCTCCGGTCACTGTTTGGCCGTTCTCGTAGTGTAATAATGGTTTACTTTAGGGATCTCGGGATTATAGATAAGCTTGGAATACTGGAATACTGGAAATGACTTCAAAAAGAGGAAATGGATCAAAAGAAGAGACAGGCAGAGGAGGAGGAGAATGAGAAGATGAAGGCCTTACAGTGAGAGAAGGTACAGCTCAAGAAATTGTTTACATCTGATTTTTTATAGCGTTTCTGCAGGGCATTGTGTTACTCATGCATCTGCAAAACTCCATATGCTCATCTGGCTTGTGTTTGGATTCAGTGCTTTTTTATGATGCCTTTGTAATTCAGACTTTATAACTCCAGATGTCACTGCAGGCAACTTACAAGTTATGTTCTTTGCAATTAAATACTATATTAGACTTCAGCCTTCAATGCTGCTGCTGCATTAGCTTTGCGTGATTGATGACTCTAATTATTTCAGCAGCCACACTTCATTTGCTAAAACATGCTCCGGTCACTGTTTGGCCGTTCTCGTAGTGTAATAATGGTTTACTTTAGGGATCTCGGGATTATAGATAAGCTTGGAATACTGGAATACTGGAAATGAAAAACAGTTGAAGAAAAAGTTTTTAATTATTAGATTTAACTTTATTGACATTGTGGAAAGTACAAGTACAGAGCCAGTGAAATGCAGTCAGCATCTAACAAAGTGCAATCTGGGAATGACAAAAGAATGACAACACTATGAAAATATGTGGTTCAATTAAATATAAATATAATTTCATACAATACATACATATTTCATACAAAAATTATATTTAAATAATTAAAATGTAAAGATTCCGTACTATTTAAAGTTTAGTAATCAAACTATTTTTAATGAAAAATGTTGTATTAAATTAGAAAAATGCTACATTTTTACTAGTGGTCTCAGATGGACCACACTGTATTTTTATGCATTTATATATATATAT
>NW_015637544.1:592234-592389 GCF_001515625.1 Sinocyclocheilus rhinocerous | reverse complement strand
ATATATATATATATATATATATATGATCACACTTTATTTTTTAGGATCAATTCTCACTATTAACTAACTACTAACTATGACCTTTTCCTCAGTACATTTCTAATTACTGTTTATTAATAGTTAGTAAGGTAGTTGTTAAGTTTAGGTTTTGGGTA
>NW_015637544.1:580138-590989 GCF_001515625.1 Sinocyclocheilus rhinocerous | reverse complement strand
TATATATATATATATGATCACACTTTATTTTTTAGGATCAATTCTCACTATTAACTAACTACTAACTATGACCTTTTCCTCAGTACATTTCTAATTACTGTTTATTAATAGTTAGTAAGGTAGTTGTTAAGTTTAGGTTTTGGGTAGGATTAAGGGATATAATATATGGTCATGCAGAATATATTTTGCATTAATAAACTTCCAATATGCTAGTAATATGCATGCTAATAAGCAACTAGTTTATAGTGAGAAATGGTCCCTAAACTAAAGTGTTACCATATATATATTTTTTCATGTCAAATGTCTTAATGACATCGAATGTAAAGAAAAAATGTGCAGTTTAGTGATAGTAGGCTATAGATGCCAAATAATTATTACACTGCAAATGACATGCTGTTTCAGAGCTGCCATTAGTTGAAGAATGAGAAAATTCAGAAAATACTGGTAATAGAAAAGTTTGCATGCATTTGGAAGGCTCAACAGAATCAATGAATATGGAAATTTCTGGTTTACTTTAGGGATCTCGGGATTATAGATAAGCTTGGAATACTGGAATACTGGAAATGAAAAACAGTTGAAGAAAAAGTTTTTAATTATTAGATTTAACTTTATTGACATTGTGGAAAGTACAAGTACAGAGCCAGTGAAATGCAGTCAGCATCTAACAAAGTGCAATCTGGGAATGACAAAAGAATGACAACACTATGAAAATATGTGGTTCAATTAAATATAAATATAATTTCATACAATACATACATATTTCATACAAAAATTATATTTAAATAATTAAAATGTAAAGATTCCGTACTATTTAAAGTTTAGTAATCAAACTATTTTTAATGAAAAATGTTGTATTAAATTAGAAAAATGCTAGAAAAGTTTGCATGCATTTGGAAGGCTCAACAGAATCAATGAATATGGAAATTTCTAAATGTGCGTGTGTGTGTGTGTGTGGGGGGGGTGTATAGATCTGTGACACTAGCTAAATAGAAATGCAAAAATACTGATTGGCCATTGGTCAGTCAGAACTAAAACTTCCACCATAAACTCACAGCACTGAATGAGCCAATCTTGCTGCTGTATGTCAAACTGGTCAGAATGCTTAAACATTATTATACTGTAGTTCATTTGCATATTAAGCTGAAAGAGAATTAAGTATTTTAACATCTAAAGTGCACATATGTCTAATGCATTGCAGGCCACTAAGCTAGAGATGAGGAAAAAGCAAGAAGACGAACAAAGACAGAAGCTGTACCAACATGACAAGCAAATGTACGTCAACATTTTTTCTACACCTTGCCAGATTTAAAGTGTGCTTTGTTTAAATGAGGAAATAGGATGTTAAGCTGCACTACTGGCCATTGTCCAAAAACAATAAACCTGAATACACAGGTTTATCCTTGGCCCAAGTTCAATTAAAAATATGCCTTTTGTTTAGAGCATGTCAAGAGATAATTCAAAACCATTGCAATGAATCCTACAAGATGCTGCTGGCAATGAAGCTTCTTTCATTATTTACCATTGTTTCATCACAAACCCAGCTTTATTTCCACCGAAGTCGAATACAAAAGAATAAATTTGATTCTCATGCTGCTCTTTATAATACAGTGAAAGCAAATGGCGACCATAGGCTATTAAGCTCCAATTTGAATGAATGAATGAATGAATGAATGAATACATAAATACACAAATAATCATTAAAAAAGCATCATAATTGTAGTCCATAAAAATTCTGCACCATATTCTATATTTTCTAAAGTTTTTCTTCTTTAAAATGATTCCCTTTTGGCTTAACTTTTAAAGGGATAGTTCACCCAAAAATAAAAATGTTGTCATGTACTCACCCTCATGTCATTCTAAACCTGTATACGTTTCTTTCTTATGTTGAATACAAAAGAAGATATTTTGAAGAACCAAACTGTTGTTGGTCACCATTGAGTTCCATAGTAGGGAAAGAAATACTATGGAAATCAATGGGGATCTTCAACTCTTTGATTACCAGCATTCTTCAAAATATCTGCTTTTATGTACAAAATAAGAAAGAAATTTAGACAGGTTTGCAACGACATGAGGGTGAGTAAATGATGACAACATTTTCATTTTTGGGTGACCTATTCCTTTAAATCCAAATCATAAAATATAAATATGTGCATATTAATTTTGGCAAATTGTGATTGGTTACAAAACACAGAAGAACCATAGATTCAAGATTCATGTTATAAAAGATTATTGCGATTAATCACATCCAAAATAAAAGTTACTTTTACATAATATATGTTTGTGTATTGTGTATATTTATTATGTATATATAAGTGCACACACACAGTATATATTAAAAAAATATTTACAAATATTTACATGTATATATTTATATTCATTTATATTATATAATTTTGTAATATTATAAATATTATTGGTTATTCTGCTGTCCTTTTGTTTTGAAGTTGGAATTAAAGACTATTTACATTTACTCCATCGTCGTGCGCTATTGCTACAACCACGTTCCGAAACAGAATCCAGGACCTTAAACAGTTTTTCACGGCGATCCTCTTTCTCTTATTTTTTTCATTTTTTGCTCTTTTCCCATGGATTTACCCGCAGTCAAGCTCCTCTGCCTGGAGCAAGAGTATTGTTCCCTCAAGGACCATACGAGGGATTTTTAGAGCTCGCCCATCTATCTCACTACCCGGACAGCTGCCTGTGCACGTTTTATTACGTGGGACCGAACAACGCCACTAAGGCAAAGATGTCCAGGCATGGTCCTCGAGGGAGTTTCACTGCATTCGTGGAGTGGGTGCTGTAGGAAAATGGACTGTTTTTCTCCGTTTGCCCAGCTGAGGAAGAAATCTCCAGCCCCACAAACCAGAGTCCAGCCAGCAACCATCCACGATCGACGCGACGGAGAAGTTGCTAGAGCCCACAGCAGACGGAGAGCCTGAGCCCACTGTGACACGAGAGCCAGCGTGCAAAACCGCGACTGAGCCAATCATCGCCCCGGAGCCTGAGCCTCAAAACCGTTCTGACCAGGTGGGTGAACCCGCCCACACTCCCACCGCTGAGGGTGAGCTGCAACTGGACATTATTTTGAGGAACTGATGGACATTTTTCAAGAGAACTTAATAGACTGGTTTGGGGAGGTAATACCCAGTGCTCCTGAGTCTCCTATGTCTCCTGTGTCTCCGGCGCTCTGATCCACCTCGAGACTTCCAGTCTCCAGCTCCACCTAGGCATGAGGATCCCCTGTCACTGCCTCCAGCCTTCGAGTCCTAGACTCCACCTCGGTCCTTCGACCCATCGGCTCTCCGTCTCCGTCAGTTGTCCCCAGGGTGTCGTCAAGGCCTTCTCCACCATGGCTCCTCCCTCCCTTGACTCCACCTTGGGGCCTCGTCCTGGCTGGTCTCTGGACCAACATCTGGCTCCTCCTGCTCCTGGCTTCCCCTTGGCTCCTCCAACCCTCCACTCCCCCTGGACTCATATAGACTAATATAGTTTGGTTCTGCCCCTCTCTGGTTCTTCGTCCTCCTCCAGAACCCCCGCCCTCCCTCCTCTGTTGGATTCGATGTGGTGCAAGGACGCGCCTTCCTGGGAGGGGGCGAACTGTCACGGTTATGGACTTTTGTTTGTGTTCCTGATCTCCAGTCTTTTGTTCCTTTGACCTAGTTTCCCTTAGTTGCCCTGATTAGTTCATTTTGTTCACCTGTGTAGCTTCCATCACCTTGTTAATCATCTCGTTTGCTCCTTTTGTTTGCCTGTCTTTATAAGCCTTCAGTTTCCGTCTACTTGTCGTCCTGGATTGATGTTTATGAAATGGATTATGTGAGTTGATGGGGCTTAGTTCTCCTGGTTATTCTCCTGTCCTTTTGTTTTGAAGTTGGAATTAAAGACTATTTACATTTACTCCATCGTCATGCGCTATTGCTACAACCACGTTCTGTAACAATTATATTATATTAATATATATTAAATATATATTAAATTCAATTAATATTTAATTATCTATAAAATATATATTTATATATTATTACAAAAATTAACTAATTAATCACACAAGTTGGTGTAAATAATCATGATTAATTACATCTAACATTAAAATGTTATATAATGTTCACATTAAATATTCAAATTAATGTGGAAACAGCATTATTGTAAATGTTAGATATTTTATATACTGATACTGATGTCTATATTACGTGTATTATTTTTAAATTAATTTTATTGTTTTTAAGAGATGAATGAGATTTGAGAGCAGTCAAGACAGTCGGTGAAAAGCAACTTAAATTTCAGTCTTTTCCTCAGATGACTTGAACAGTTCAGAACACAGTACATGTTTTGTTTTGTTTTTTATTTCTGGGAGAAAGAAAATCATATGGGTTTGGAACGACATGAGGATGAGTAAATGACAACAAAATTTTCATTTTTGGATGAACTATCCCTGTAATCACAATTATGTCCCTTCCTCCTGCAGGAAAACCAAGGAGTTTCTTCAAAGAATTGAGAGGTCCAGCAGTAGCGTTTCTATGGCAGCAAGCAATTCCATACCAGCATCATCCTGGGTAAGACAAAGGCCAAAAATGCACTGTGTGCTCTATAGGCCTGAGTTCAAGCCTCTTGTGAATAGCTGTGGCACTGAGGTTACAGCCCAAGGCACTGGAATAATTCACACCAATTGATCTGTCTTTGATGCATGTTTTCAAAGCAAACAGTGCTCGCTCGGGAGCTTTCCTTGACATGGCACACTGGACTGCAGCAAAGAGTCGGCCTGCTGCAGAGCTCGGTCCCCTTCAATTATCTCCTCATTAGCCTCACACCGGAGATCGCTGACTGAGTCCATCATAGAGCTTCCTCAGTTGTAAACACGCAGTCCTCCGTTTCACGATCAGCCAGCGCAAAGACGCAAGTGTTGCTTCTGTATGGTGAGGCAAGCAGAGTTCAGGGGACTTCCCAGAGTTCACAGCAAGTACGCCTAACAAAAGGCAGAGAGGGGTCTGTGAGAATGCAACAAAAAGAGAGACTGGTGTGGAATAACCTGTATGGTTTGAGTGAAAGTACCTGGAAAAGAGCCAGAGGTTGAGCCTGTGACATAAGCAATCTGACAGGATGTGTTAAGAGGTGTTAATTACAGCTAAGCCACATTATTTCACTTGAATTCTGAGCAAGTTGGGTATGCTTCAGAATTCAGATATAGATCATGCAGTGCCTGTATTTTTATTTATTTTATTTATTTTTTGGCAAACCTTTTCTTTAAAGTTCTGCTTGAAGAATCATCAAAAGTATGAAGATCTCCACCATGCTGGAGGCAGCAGAAATTCCTTTCATTAGGGAGTAATATTTAACCCCTTATTCTCAAATGGGAAAAGTTATGGCATAAAATCAAATCAAATGCAAATTAGCAGCCAGGACAACATAACACAAGACTTTCAATGCTTTTGAAATAAGTATCATATGCTCACCAAGGCTGCTTTTGTTAATATATTAGTATATTTTAAATTGCAATTTATTCCTGTGAAGCAAAGCCGAATTTTCAGCATCTCCATTACTGCAGTCTTCAGTGTCACATGATCTATCAGAAATCATTCTAATATGCTGGTTTGCATATTACATAATATTGATTTGCATAAGAAACATTTTTTACTATTATCAAAGTTGAAAACAGTTGTGCTGGTTCTATTTTTGTGGAAACCATGCAAGTTTTTTTTTTTCAGGATTCTTTGAACTGAAAGTTCAAAAGGGCAGCATTTATTCAAAATAGAATTATTTTGTAACATCATAGCTGGCACTTTTGGTCAAGCACTGAGGTTCCCTTAATACATCTCTCTCAACTAATCAAATCTGGTGCTGTTGCATCATTAAAATATTTTATATATATGTCATCTGCAGCATGCTAGTCTATTCTCAGCGTACAATGACTTTAAAATACCATTTTCCCACTTCCTCCTCAGCTCCACCTGTCTAGATCTGGTACAGGTATAAATATACTGTCTGTTGTAGATAATATATAAATTTTATATTCATTCAGTATATTCATATTTTTAGGTATGTTTTCTTCACGTTCATTGCTTTCAAAGCTATTTTTCATCACAAATCATGTCATATAGTACACATTCACAACACACTGATTGTCCTGTAGTGACAATAGTGATTACAGTGTCTACAGAGATCACTACAGAGGCCTAGAATTTAATGTAATGAAAAGTACCAAATGTTAGGAAACAGATCAAATAGAGGAGTCTGCTGCGGGGATGTTTTTGTCACATTTAGTGGCAATTTGCCCTGGTTAATTTCTGACCATGACTGGTGGGGATTGAGGGCTGGGCTGACCATGAGAGGTTTGAGGGCTGCCTCTTATGTTGTACAAACCACTAAAAGTGGCATCTGACAGCACTGTTAAAAATCGGCATCGTCTCGTGTCAAGCAAAGAATGTTTTGTTGTGCGGCTTTCAAAACTGGTCTGCAATTGTTCCCTGTTTGAGACTTTTGAGGACTTCCCTCTGGATGACTAATGGGGAAAATCCTTCTAATAGACAGATCGTGCATTAGGACTGTAGGGCCATGGTACACAACACATGCAACAGAGTTTTGAGCAGAGCATTGGCTCTCTCGGCTTACCGGGAGAGGAGGCCCTTAGATTGTGCTTTCTCTTGCTGTATTGACTTAAGTGGCTGGACAACCTCCAGGCCAAGTAATGAAACGCTCCAATCTAAATGTCGTAAGCCCGCCGATCAAAGTGTTTGTGGAAAGACGGGTTCTTGATGTGGTTTTGTGGCCACTGAGAATTGTTATGCTTTCAGTGATGCTTCCACAAGACAGATTAATCTCCTCCATATCCTCTGTTTGTGCAAAGGATCCTTTGTATTGGCTTCCCAGGATGCCAGGCCCAGGTCGTCCCACCTATTCCCCTTACTCTCTGGCCATTTCAAACAGAGCAGCCCCTGCCTGCTGTCCCCGGGCCGTCTGACCAAACACACAAAGGATCTCTTCAGCTTCCAGGCTCTCTGCTCCCCCCTCCTCACAGAGTCGTTCTGAACAGGGCCATGAGAATCTCAGAGAAACATCACAGCTGACACCCAGTTTTGTGCTGAAATATGCGATGGGCTCACCCTCAGGGGTTGTATTGTATGGACGAAGGCTGGAGTCCAGTGTGGATTTGTCTAAGGATGGTTCACAATTAATGACTTAATGATTGGTGTGCCCTGTTTAGTTGTAATGATGTGTGCACACCAAAAGCGAAGTGATTATTTGCATTGCTTTACCAAAAACATTCTCGCAGGATGTTTTTCGTGTCACTCGCGCAAATAAAAACATTGTGTAATTCTCTCCTCCATTTTCTGATACAACCAGATGTGTCAAACCGAGCATGTCAATAAGCTATAACAACTATAACAATAATAACGCGTCATGTGAATTTTCCGTTTGAATTGAAACTTTTCAACAGAAGATGCGATTGAGGTGTATATTGTGCGTTCGTGGTAATTGCTTTGGCCAATGCACGTCATTCACATCGGCTGGTGCGAATTTGCGTCTTTACATTGACTTTGTATTTAGTATGTATTTGCATTTAGTACTTTGTATGTAATTAAATTCGCTTTTGGTGTGCACACACCATTAGACAGGAAAACCCTCTAAGAGAAATTGCATCTTTAAAGCACTACACCCTAATTTTTAAAATTAAACAAATCAATAAAAAATATTATTGCAATAATACTATTATACTGTAAAATAAGTAAATGTATTATTATTATTAATAATAAACAATCAAATGTTTATTTTGGTGGAAAGCTGCGAGGCTTCAAAGCTCTTTAAAAAAAAACATATTTATAAATTATTCTAATTACAACTTTGGAAAGATGATTGCTGCTTGTTGTGTTTTAAAATGCACATTAAAAACAACTCCGTCTCACTAAACTTGTAAGTAGAGCAGCATTTACTGTGAACCATTTTGCTCTGAGCCGCTGAAAACAGCAGATCATGAACTGCTCATGTGTAAATGAACACAGAGCCATGCTAAGCAGCCAATTATCGTCTAGTTGGCGAGTATCAGTTTGCTGTTTTTACTCATATTTGGTGCATTAATTCATAAAATAAATGTATTTGAAAATGCAGTAATTTTCTCTCAGATTTCACAGTTCAATAGGTCAAATTACAGGTCACAAAAAAGGAAATCCATATTAATATGGAATAATCACATCCCTGATAAGTAATCAAAGCTGCAGTCCATAACTTTTTTGTGTTCAGAATTTACTAAATTAATATAATAAAGTGCATCATGAATTCATTTTCCAAACCGAATTTTTGGCTTATTGAATCACTACAGTACACCTATTACAAGTTATATTCAGACTATTTCAGACTGGTACTGGTGGAACCACTGGGAGTAGCCCAGTACCTGCATGATTCGTCATAGACATAAACAGAGAGAAGTAGCTCCGGCTACAATGTTCTTCCGCAAGACGCACGCAGCTCTGTTTATTAACCGCTAGAGCACCAAAAGTTACAGACTGCAGCTTTAAATACTGATTACTTCTCAGAACTCACAGATAAATCCTAAAGTTCTGGATGCTGATAACTAGTTTACTTGATAATAACTGCCTCTGATGTCTTTAACCTTGCAAATTTTGTCAAAGCCATTGACTGGTTCTTCAATTTTACTACTCGTTTTAATCTGGAACCTTTTCAATATGGCCTTTTTCCGCTGGACTCCCCTGTATGGGATTACATCTCTGCCACAATTCTGCGCGCGAAAGATCATATTTTGAGCGTGCAAAAGTGCGTTTTGCACGAGCACGAACTGAGTTTTGTGGAGAAAATGTTTGTCTCGCAAAGAAGAAAGTATTTCAAGCGCGCGAAAATCAATTTTGCATTTTAAAATACGTTTTTGGATTTGTGCAGACCTTCTCTTTTGCGCGTGCAAAGTTTCACTAGCTTGCTCCCTTGATGCCCTCAGTGCTCTCTAAATGCTAACGGCTCACTTGCTCAACACAACCCAGCATTACAATATGCCATAATTCCAGCCAATCAGAGACGAGGCTGCTAAATTCTGATTGGCTGCCTTGACAACCAATCACAAAATTCCTTGCATTACCTCGACAGCAGAAGAGAAAAAATACAGTGCATGCATAATTATTATGCAAGTTGATATTCTGATCATATTTTTTTCCAAGCACATTTTACCAATTCCAAACGACATCAATCTTAATAACTACTATTAATCTTGTATTTAATCATTTATAATTGATATATAATTATTCATGAAGGCTGAAGGCTGAAGTGAAAAATATCTTATATTCAGGTGTGCATAATTAAGCAGATTTTCTTTTACAGATAAAATGAGCCAAAAAAAAGAGCTTCAACTCAGACTGAAAAGTCAAAAATTATTAAATGCCCATGAGAAATATTCAAAACTAATACAATACTAGAAATTGCAAAGTTAATGCATAACCATTGGACAGCAAAATGCTCAGTGGGTCAGCAGGGTCAGTCAAAAACATGTGGAGAAGAAAAGATGCATGTTAACTGCAAAAGAATTAGAAATTAAGGTGAAGAATTAGGTGTGTAATACATAACCATTGGACAGCAAAATGCTCAGTGGGTCAGCAGGGTCAGTCAAAAACATGTGGAGAAGAAAAGATGCATGTTAACTGCAAAAGAATTAGGAATTAAGGTGAAGCATTAGGTGTGAAATCACCAGGAACCATTTAGTCTCCAGCGCCACCATTTTCCAGAACTGCAACCTACCTGGAGTCTCCAGAAGTACAAGGTATCAGGTTCTCAGAGACTTGGATTAAGTATAGAATCCTAAAAAGATGACCCCTACTTAATAAGAATCACATACTGAAGTGTGGTAAAATACTTGAAGACTGATTTTTTATTTATTTATATAGGCTTTATAGACAGATAAGTTGAGAGTGACTGTTGAAGGGCCAGCACCACATTCTCTTGTACCACTGTTTGAAGAATTTATCTTCCAGAATCTGGCAGTAAGTTTTGGGAGTTCATTTTTAGTCCATCTCGAGATTTTATCTGTAGAAGATAACCTGCTTAATAATTATGCACACCTGAATATAAGGCGTTTTTCACTTCCAGCCTTCATGAACAATAATATATAGGTTATAAGTGATTAAATACAAGATTAATACTAGTTATTAAGATTGATGTTGTTTGGAATTGGAAAAAATGTGCTTGGAAAAAATATAATCAGAATATCAACTTGCATAATAATTATGCATGTAGCGAATCAGCTCATGGGGAAATATGAATAATTAATCATAACTAGTTATAATTAATTATAAATATTTAGATCCGCTGTAGATATTTACTTGACCTCTCAGGGTCAACTGTCTGTCAATTCTAAGAACGTTAATTTCCTGGTTAAGGGAAATAACTTTCTTACTGTACAACTCTACACAGAGCCTGCAGCATAAATCTGCATGATTAGGGACGCCAGTTATGAGTAAACAATGAACAACGTCAAGTGTGATACAAATAAATGACTTTATTAACTACATAAACACTTAAACTAGTCCAACATACTACATAAACACTTAAACTAGTCTAACATACTACATAAACAATTAAACTGGTCTAACATACACATAAACACACACACACACATAACATACACATAAACACTTAAACTGGTCTAACATACACATAAACACTTAAACTGGTCTAACATACACATAAACACTTAAACTGGTCTAACATACACATAAACACTTAAACTGGTCTAACATACACATAAACACTTAAACTGGTCTAACATACACATAAACACTTAAACTGGTCTAACATACACATACACACACACACACACACACACGCATACAGTTGGTATAGGAAAGGGTTAAAGCTTAA
>NW_015637544.1:576981-579687 GCF_001515625.1 Sinocyclocheilus rhinocerous | reverse complement strand
TTATTTTAAATGCAAAATTGATTTTAGTGCGCTTTAAATACTTTTTTCTTTGCGAAACGAACATTTTCTCCACAAAACTCAGATCGCGCGCGTGCAAAATGCACTTTTGTGCGCTCAAAATATGATCTTTCGCGCGCAGAATTGTGGCAGAGATCTAATCCTATACCCGGTGTCCTTGCTCTTAGAAGTTGCATAAAGCCGACCATTCAGATTAAAACTGACACTTTATGTCAGCACTTGCCATTTTTGTGTGCAGTATGCATAAGATGACCAGTAATCAGAGTGTGAGCGGTCCACACACATGCAAATAGACATATTTGGCCATTGCATCAAGGTCATTGTCTTCCACCATGAGCATTGCATTTTTAAGACAGTGTCAAGTTCAAAATAGATAAACTTTTAAAAATGCACCTTGAGATGCATGCACTCATGTTTTTGAATACAAAAATGCATCCTATGTGAACAGCAACTAAAGGCAAGGCCACATTAGTGAAATTGGAGTTAAATTTCACGAGTGAAAAAGGTCCATTGTCTCTTTTCAATAGTGCAGAGATGTAAAAAGCACCACTCACACAGAAGTCCCTTCCAAACCAAGCGGGTTTTTGTTGCTCAATGTGGCAAATTCATGTGACCAACATGAAAATGAGTAAAACTTGTGTATGGAAGTTTTTTCCCCTCACGTGAAACTCCCAATTGTGCAGATTCCTATTAGAATAACTGGATTTCGCACACAAAATTTTGCAGAGCAATGGCAAATGTGACCGCATGTTAAGAAACGTGTGATTCAATAACGATATTATTCAAGGCATTCAGGAAACCCAGTATAGTCAAAAAAAAGACACTTTCCTAGATTTCATTGTGTGGCCACTATTTCTTCACAGACTAAAAGTCATGAGTACAGGGAAGCCAGAAGAGAGGAGGAGAACGCTGACCTGCTTAAGAAGAAAGAGGAGCAGAGGAGAAAGGTAAAGAACAAAGGAAGCAAAACAGATGTTCTGAACTTATGAACATCACCTCCACTTTTTCGCAGGAACACCACAGCAAAACGTCTGGGCTTTGCCAAGAAAAAGAACTAACTCTGCCTAGCATATGCTATTGATTAGCATGTTCTAGGTTATAGGAGGTAGTGATGGATGGAGTAGTGTAGGTGTTTTCCAGCTGGCTGTATAGTGGTATTTCTGTGGCTTTGAATGCCTCTACGTCGGTCAAACACAGACTTAATTCACTGATATGCATCGAGGACAATAGGTCAGCCTGGCCTATCATGTTGATATTGTTGTTTATTCATGCAAATATGCAATTCAATTGTTATAGCCACAGAGCTTGAGACCCTTTACATAAGTAGAGGAGACATTTCTGTTGGAGATGAAATTTTCATGAACTTACTATTTCCAGGCAGGAAAAACATTTTTGGAGGAAAAACAAAAACAACAGGAGGAGGACAGGAAGAGATGGACTGAAGCTGACCATCAGCGGTATGGGCGCCTAATCATGACCGACCGCTAAAAAAAGCCATGACTTTCAGAATTAATAAAGGAGTCTGAGACCACTAGTAAAAATGCTTATATTATGCATTTTTCTCATTTTTTTTTCTAATGATGACGAAAAAAAAACATCATTAACCTGTCATACAGAATAAGATTTTTTTCCCCCTGTGAAACACCAAAGGAGATATTTAGCAGAATGTCTAAGCTGCACAATGGAAGTGGACGGGGATCAGCATCTGTCTGGCCCTCAGCTAGAAAAGAGCACCTTGGACATTCTATAAATAACTACTTTTGTGTCCCATGGAAGAAAGAAAGTCATACGGGTTTCATGGCACATTTTGAACTTGTATAGACTCTTGTGAAAAAGAAGTACACTTGAGTGAAAAAGTACTTATTAGAGAAATAGCATATACTTTAATAGAATACTTGTGTAATTTAAGAATGTAATGTTTTAGACACTTAATTGCATGTTAATAATGTATTATAGTTTAAATTTATGCAATTAGCTGAATGTTAAAGTGCTTTCTGACCACTTAAGTAGGACTTATATATTTATATATCATTTCATAATTACTTCTTTTGTCTTTGAAATATGTGTGCTGCTGAATGTACTGACAAGCATTTAACTAAATATACTTATGTGTAATTTATGTTGAAGTTGCATGTATTCATATTTTTAACTGTATATTTGTAGCAATTTACATTTAAAATATATTAACTTTAAATGTAGCATACTGAATAACACTACAGTTAAAATGATAATTATTTGACATGTTTAGTATGTTCGTCAACACATCAAAATAAGTGTACTTCTTTAAAACATGACAAAGGATTATTAAAACATAATGAGGTAAAATGTACTTTAAAGAAAAATGTTTAATTTGAAAAATTACAAAGTGTGTTAGGAAACATGAAAGTCATGAAAGTGCACTTTCTTTTAGTACACTTAAGTGGGCTTTTATTACATTAATATTATATTATCTGTTAGTATTTTTAAAATATACTTGAAGAGTTAATTTGCAAAAACCGATAACTCCATTTTAATTAATTTTTTTAGAAATCACATTTTTTTATTGCGTATTCCAAGTAATATTAATCAAACTGCAGTTGGGTTGTTTTGATTAAGTAATAATAACTTAAACAAATACAGGTAATTTACAAAATTAAAGTTCATTGAAAGTATGTTTTTTTTTACATATTAAAAGTTTGTTTTATAGCA
>NW_015637544.1:572438-576824 GCF_001515625.1 Sinocyclocheilus rhinocerous | reverse complement strand
CTGACCTGAATACAGCGTGCTGATTCGCTAAAATTGACTTATCGGCTTCTGTTCAAAAACAACAAGGGCGCTTGTCGGCTTTTGCAGTAAAACGTGAACTCGCGATGCCTTGAAAGTGGACAAAACCGGCTTTTTTGACGAAACGTGTTTAGGGTTCAGATCGCGCTGTATGTGGAGAATAATGCACGACAATCAGCTCTTTTTTTTTTTTTTTTAAAGTGGCGTTTATCGGTTTTTGCAAATGAACTCTTCACTTTAAGATTTTAAGCATACTTCAAGTGCACATTCAATACATTTAAGCATATTTCTTTTTCACAAGGTTAGAACCCTAGAAACAGTGCAAAACAGTTCTTTATTTTAAATGTATTGAAATCCTACGTGTTGTTAGTTTTAAATTAGAAAGATTTGGATTTCAACATGGTCGTAGACATCTGAATCCCACTGTACTACTCAAGTAGGAGTATTTCATTGCTCAGAACAAGTTGTAAAACATTCTGATGACATATTGCTCTCTTCAGGGTGAACATGGCCTACCTAGACCGCCTGGAAGCGGGTAGTTCAGGTAGGGTGCCTGAACCCATGACCCAAACCCCTGAAAGCACTAATGTCTGGCTGGATGATGATGACGGCGAACCGCAGGATACAGCCTTATCCACAGTGCCCAACCCATCACAGCTCCACACAGACTGTGAAGAGGAGGATGGTGAGTCTTAAACAAGATTTATATGTATCTGCATGGCACTGTGTGTGTTTAGGTCTGTTTCGTTTCACAACACCTCTGGAAACGTCTCAAAGCCTCTGCTTGTGTGTGATATTAAACAGATCTCACACCCCCGGTGCCGGACAGCATAACACATTGTGTAAATAAAAATGTCCCGGCACGCCAGACACGTGATGCTCTTAGATGCCCCTGTATATTTAAACTGTCAGTGTTATGAGAGGTTAATGTCAATGAGTCAGTAAGAGACAAACTCATTAGCAGCGAGCTGCGTGCTTGATGTGTTTTTACTCTAGATTGTTTTGAGGTCCAAATTGCCTGCTGTAAAGTAAACTCATTTGGCCTGGAAGAAGCTTGAATTATTGGCATGCCTGTCTGACAACAGATTCATTAACTGTATGTCTGAAGCGACTGCTGAAACAAAAACATTGGTTAGCTCTTCCAGATCAAGTCTGGCTGCATTGTCATTACTTGGAAATGTGCCATTCTGTCTTCAGACTTGCCCTGCTGTAGTGTGGGTTAAAGAAATAGTTCATCCAAAAATGAAATCAGTCAGTATTTACTTACCCTCATGTCGCTGTAAACCCGTATGCGGTTATTATTTCTGCAGAACACACAGGGAGAATCTTCATGCAGCTCTTTTCCATAAAAAGACATATAGCATGTCTGTATGTCAGTGCAAAAAGCATCACAAAAGCAGTCCATATGATGTGTGTACTATATTTTAAAGCTTCTGGAGCCAAATCTTTGTGTGAGGAACAGACACAAGTCATTATTCACTCTCAAATCAAAGCAAACATGCAAACTATTTTCTAGCTGTCTAATCAAGTATACTCTGTACCTTTAGAGGTAGAGGTAGAGGTAGTTTTTATTGACATTTTGAATGATTTTATTTTTATATTTTATTTTTTTCATTTTAATTGTAAAGTTTTGGAAATTGTGTGTAGTTTTTTTATTTAATTTTTTTAATATGTCTAATTGTTATTTATTATTATTTTTTAGTTGTTTTAGTAAATTTAACTTGGTTTTAGTACAACGTAAACTACAAAACAATGAAAAATATTGCCAACTAGCTAAAATAAAAACAGAAAACAGTTTTAAGTTTTTATATTTTATTGCAGTTAATGTTATTTAATGTCAAGTAACACTTTTTTAAGTCGTTTTAGTTAAGTCTGCTCGCTGGGGCAGTAAGACCTATTCACACCAAGATTCAGTTGAAAAATATTCTGTGCAATAAACAAAACTGGTCAACTAATAGGCTTTTCTAAAAGCGGTATCTACTGAGAATGAATCTGCATTTTCATTCAGCCCGTCTCCATTTTTTATGTACCTGTCCAAATTTTCATGCTAAACCGTTTGTGTTGGGCCTTTAAAAGCCTTTTTACCCTATTTACCATTAAAAGGTTCATGTCTTAAAGGTATAACATGCTCATTTTAGAGGTATATAATGTGCAAAGTTACCCCTTCAATGGTACTGCCCCAGTGACAAGCTGTTGTATCCCTTTTTTGCACATTTTTTCCTAACAGTGGCAGAGGTTGGACTTCAATACCATCATAAAGATGTCATTGGTTCTCATATGACCATATGATTTAAGTTGAGAGTTTTTTAGTGCTTTTATAGTGTCCTTTTTGCAGTGTTAAATGAAAAGAAAAGAAAAAACGGCGTGAAGATTTAAAATGTCTTCATCTGTGTTCCACTGAAAAAAGTTTGGAACAACATAACAGTGAGTACATAATGGCAGAGTTTACATTTCTCTTTTGATGTGATGAATTGATCATTTAAAAAACAAACAAAAAAAACAATCTTATACTGAATTTACTTCATATCCGGGAATGGAGAACTATTGCTTATTCTATTCTGACCAAAAGGCATGGAATTGTATGATTCACGCTTATTGCTTTAGCCTCCTTAGTGGGATTTGCAAATGACTTATGGTCCGATTCAGCCTGAATCTAGCTCCATGTGGAGATCTTCACCTTTTTTTTATGCCTAGAGGTGTGGCTGTTACGGCCAGCTTTTCCATCTGTGTGTGTGGAGCTGCTGTATGATGGTGTGGGACTAATGTGCCATTCACAATGAAACAGTCTGCATATCTTCTCAGATGCCTAATGACACATTATGTTTGTGTGTTCAGCATCACTTACGTCTGAATCACTGCAAGGACCAAAGGTTGTATCCTCAGCTGAGGCTTGGGGTCAGCCAGGTCCTCCGATTCTCAAACTCACACCTCTGTCTCTGATTACCAGAAACATTAGATGTGTTTGTCTCTGGACCAAGAGAGTCTCAGAATGACCTCTCGTCTGGCTGCGGTTCGGCTTACTCACAGTAGATATAGGACCTGCCCTGGCTTATGATGCTTCAGTACATGAACACCATGATTAACAGGCTGAAGGATGAGATATTAGAAGCTTTTTGTTTAAGGCAAGAAATTACAGAGGAATAGAGTAAACATGAACTAAAAGATATCATCATAGTTTCTCCATTTGGTCAATCACAGTAAATTAAGCCAATTGTTTTCTATGAAAAGTTTAGATAAGTTTAGATAATGCAATGAGGCATTATCTAATTTTGTGTGCAATTATTGCATATATTTTCATAACAGAAATCCGATGACTGGATAAAGCCAGGTTCAAAATCAGTGTTTCATTTTGTTGATATATTAAAGGGATAGTTCACCCAAAAATGAAAATTCTGTCATTAATTACTCACCCTCATGTCATTCCAAACTCGTAAGACTTCGTTCATCTTCGGAACACAAATTAAGATATTTTTGATGAAATCCGAGAGCTTTCTGACCCTGCATAGACAGCAAGGGTCCTACCAGGGTCAAGGCACAGAAACGTAGTAAAGACATTGTTAAAATCAGTGGTTCAACCATAATTTTACGAAGCTACAAGAATACTTTTTTATAACGATTTTATTCAACGATTTCTTCTTTTCCACATCATCCTAGGCACCATTATGGAGAGTACCATTAGTACCATTTTAACCCTTAAAAGCCAAAGCTGTTTATAGAGAGTATTTGGATACCTCTTTTTATTACTCCATAAATCAGAAAATACTGTCATCAGTCAGAAAAATACGTTTTCACAAAGGTTTTAGCCATTAAAGTGCAGTTCACCCAAAAATGAAAATTACCCCATGATTTACTCACCCTCATGCCATCATAGGTATATATGACTTTCTTCTTTCAGACAAAAACAATCAACAAGTTATATATAAAAAATGTCCTGCCTCTTCCAAGCTTTAAAATGGCAGTGAATGGGGGTTGTAAGAAAAATATCAATATTTTCAACTTTATAAACTGTAATCTCTAGCTTCCGCTAACTGTCGCACATGCGTAAACGAGGAAGAGGCGTTCCAGCGGATGACGTAGGACACAGAAGCACAGAGGAGAAAGCGAATTAAACACCGTTCACAAATTAGAAGTACAAAATGAAGATTTGTAAATGTCGGAGGTAGGGCTGCACAATTAATCGAATTTCGAATCGCGATTACAATTATGGATGCCACAATTACGTAATCGTTCAAATCGGCAATTAATCGATCTAAGTCCACTTATGTTATTCTGCATGCTTAAGATGCATTTTTTTCTTTCTACATGTTATCTTAAGGGGTTTCCCCATTATTTTAATTTTAGTTTTAGTATAACACTATAATACCATTT
>NW_015637544.1:568654-572251 GCF_001515625.1 Sinocyclocheilus rhinocerous | reverse complement strand
CGCAACGTCTCAAATCGCGATTTCGATTCGATTTCGATTAATCGCACAGCCCTACTTTCTATACATCTCTCGTGTGAGACGCGAGTGCAGCAGTCATATTTGTCCGTCTAGAAAATGCACTGAATATGCGTTCTGTGAGAATGGCTTGGTTTCGGTTTGAACCTAATCAAGATCAATTATGGATGCCACAATTACGTAATCGCTCAAAGCGGCAATTAATCGTTAAAAGTCAATTTATGTTATTCTGCACGCTTAATATATGTTTTTTTTTCTTTCTACATGTTATCTTAAGGGGTTTCCCCATTATTTTAATTTTAGTTTTAGTATAACATTATAATACCATTCATATTTTTACTTTTTTATAATTTAAAGAAGAAACCAATCCGATGTTTAGTTGACATTTGAGGCTTAATTTCTATAGAAAAGCACTAAAAGTTTTTCAGTTAAGTGTTTTCAGCTTGTTTATTTTCATATAAAAATACGGCATGCAGTTGCACCAAACAATGGTATAAACATCACTCAATGTAAATTGTGATAAACGTAATTAATAATCGCAATTACAATTTCAAGGGAATAATCGACAATTATGATTTTTGTCATAATCGTGCAGCCCTTGTCGGAGGATTTCAATATAAGCCAAGAGGAAACTTGGTTCTCACGAGTCACGACAATAGCATATTCTCACCAGAGCTTATGCTACACATATATCCTACGTCATCCGCTGGAGCGCCACTCTCTCGTGAACATGCATACGACAGTTAGTGGAAGTTAGAGATAATGGTTTATAAAGTTGTAAATATGGATATTTTTCTTACAAAAATGCATAGATTCACTTCAGAAGGCCAAGTTATTAACCCCCCAGAGCCGTGTGGAGCACTTTTTATGATGGATTTATGCACTTTTATTGGACTTCAAAATCTTAAACCCCATTTACTGGCATTATAAAGCATGGAAGAGCCAGGAGATTTTTTAGCATCACTCCAATTGTATTTGTCTAAAAGAAGAAAGTCATATACACCTAGGATGGCTTGAGGGAAAGTAAATCATGGGGTAATTTTTTTTTTTTGGGGGTGAACTGTCCCTTAAAATGTCAAATATATATCATGCAAATGAAATCTGAACAAACCCCTTTACAAAAACCTTTAGAACATAGATGGGAATAAAACTGGAAAGAGCCATGTAAGTGCTACTGAAGGGGAGATTTATGGCTAGAAAAGAAAAAAATATTTTGAGAAAATGGCCTTTAAAGATATGTATTGTAATTGAAATCTATTAATGCAAATAGATCAAGTCTAATAATAAATTATCAAATTTGTATTTTGGATTGGATTTGGATCTTTCCATTAGTTTGATGGAAGTCAAGATATGAAAGCGAAATCTCAAAATTGACCACTGCCTGTAGTGTCTAAAATGTCTTGCTATACCAGATTCAAGCTGTATATTCTTAAAGGTGAAGTGAGTAATTTCTGCTCCACTAACATCACTGAATGTAACCACAAAAATAATGACTTCCATTTTCCGAATAACTCCACCCATAAATCAACCTACGAACGGATTACTTACAGTTGGCGCTACACATTAAACTATGATAAAAAATACCCACTTCGCCTTCAATTATGTTCCTGAAGCTCAACTTCTAAAGCACAGCGCTAGCAACGTTGTTGGTTTCAGTCCCCAGAAATACGTATAGTTTACCAATAAAGTGTATACCTTGATTGAACACTTATTCTGTCTGTTTGAATTATTGCCATGAGTATTCTGCTATCCTTTCACCACTTGCCTAATTGAATTTATTTTCTGTTGGATTTTATGTCCAATGATGGCCTTCCCATCTATCCTGCATTCCTGGGATCTGTGTGTATGGGACATCTGTCTGCCATAGTGCTAGTTTGGTCCATTAGTGTGTGGTTTAGTGTGGGATCAAGATGCCGTTGTTTGCGGAACAGGCTGGCAGAAGCACTGCGGTGGAGACGAGTTCTCCCACCCTGTCTGTCCTGCTCCATGAACCAGATGAACCAGCAGGGAGGTCAATCTTGCGCTGCAGCGCTGCATAGCTGCACATTATTAGAAGGATGTGTGTGAGAATTTCAGGATCTGAAGTCTAGGAACAAGTGACCATGGTTGCTTATAATTTTTTGGCAGCCTCGCGCTCGCATTTTGTGCATGTAAATGCTAACGTAGAGTGATTCAGTTATGGAGATATTAAACTACTGTACAGTAACAATTTGTTTGTTTGCTTTTTTCCTTGTAGATTGTGGCCATATGTGGACCCTGATGAAACTCCAGAATAGGTTTCCATTCTATGAGCGGGTTATGCTTGAAGAGATCGTCAAACAGTGCAATGGCAATTACCAGCAAGCATATGAGCTGCTTGATGTGTAAATACTTTCTCGGTTTGATCCTCAGTGATAGATTGATCCTAATGTTGTTTTGTGAGTTAATACTAATTTTTGGGTGAACTGCCCCTTTACTTAAGGTGACGAGCTTAAACCAAACAATCTAGTGTCCTTTGAACTGAAACAAAACCTTATTTTTTAGTTTGTGCAGTTATTTTTGCTCTGACACTAAATGGATTGACACTTAGTCACAGAGAAAAGAAATCAAAACAATAAATCAAGATTTGAGTCTGCTGTAGGAACATTTATGGATCCCATGAGTACAATTCACAGGCTAAATGATGTGCGTTCACTAAATTCAAAGGCTAATTTATAATGAGGTAAAGGACTGAACTCATCCACCATAGGGATGGACAGTGAAAAACCAAACCATCATACACATCATTAGCTTCCTGAATGCTGTATAGGTTTCTGCTAAGACTGCATGAATTTAAAAAGGCTGCCTCTATGTATGTGAAATAGAGTGCAACAGACGGGTTTGTAAAGTAAAAATCCCATCCATTTTCTCCATTGGGGAATTGTTTTTTTTTTATAATTTAACGATAACTTATAAACCGTTAACGGCTTTAACATGGGAGAGAGCTACAATCTCATGAAGCATTGTGAGTGATATAAAATAAAATGAAGGAGAAAAAATATTTTATGTTTATTGAAGATATGTATAAATATACACAAATATGTGAATAGGTTACGAATATATCATTGGCAGTGCTTCATGGGAGTGCTGAAGAGTTCTTTTAATCCTGATTCGCTTGCCACGATTCTCTGATTGAGACGTTTTTCAACAGGAATCATGCCGTTAAACACAATGATTTAAAATATAAATTGAAATAATAAAACTGATAGCATCAACAAAAGCTCATGCCAGTGCCACTGATTAACAACCTTGTACCTCACAGTAGGTCTCTCTTTAAGTACACAGTCTTACCATTTTTTTTTTTTTGTAATGAGATCCACCTCTTAGCTGGATGGTTTGGTTCATGGCTTAAATTTTCTTATTAAAGACTTTTTTAAAAATTTGTATGGGAAAATGAGTGGGAAAAATACTTCTGGGACAAATGCGGCAGAAAAAGTAGGCAGGCACAGTTACACTCTATTCAGCAGATTTAATCCCAAAGCAATGGAAGAGACATTTAATGGGTGCGTTGTCCTGAAAAAAAGATTTGAAGGTGTCCACATGCAGAAAAAAAAAAAAAAAAAA
>NW_015637544.1:560773-568514 GCF_001515625.1 Sinocyclocheilus rhinocerous | reverse complement strand
ACATGCAAAAAAAAAAAAAAAAAAAAAAACGTTCCTGGATTTGTGTTGATGTGTTTAGAAAATTGCCTAAACTAACACAAAGTAAAATTCAGCATCTTCATTGATAAAACCATTTTACAAATATGTATAAGAGAGACACAAATGGCACCAATTTTGGCGATGATGGAGAAAGAGCTGGTGTTTTTGACTCGAGGAGTTCAGGTTCAAGTGTGGCCAAAACATCAACTTGTACACCCCGCGGCACAGTTTTCTTGCTCTTCAAAGGTTTTTACCCCTTAGTCAAGAACCAGACATGGGTGTCATGTAGGCTAAAAAAAATGTCTAATGGGACTGAATTTGTATTTAACATGATTACAATAAAAAAAAACGTTAGAAATGGATAATTATATAACTCATATATAATATATATATATATATATAAAAATAATTTTTGTCTTTTCAAGATTTGGAGAAGGTTATTCATGCTTTTATTACCTCACGTTTAGATTACTGTAATTCACTGTACTCAGGTCTTCCTCAGTCATCGCTTTCACGCCTCCAGTTGGTACAAAATGCAGCTGCAAGGCTGCTGACTGGGGCAAAGAAATATGACCATGTCACTCCAATTTTAGCTTCGCTTCACTGGCTTCCGGTCCATTTTAGAGTTCAGTTTAAGATTCTGTTGTTTGTTTTTAAAGCTCTAAACAATCAAGCTCCATCTTATCTTAAAGATCTTATTATCCCTTTGTCATCTACCAGACTTTTAAGATCCACTGACAGGGCTCTTTTATCTGTCCCTCGTTCCCGTTTGAAAACTAAGGGTGACAGAGCCTTTTCAGTCACTGCCCCCTGTCTGTGGAACCAATTGCCTCTAGACTGCCGCATGGCACCTTCCATTACCATTTTTAAATCGAGGTTGAAAACGTATAATTTCTCCTTAGCATTTTAATTTCATTTAATTGTTGTGTTATTGTCTGTCTTTTTAAAATTCTTTTCTGTGTTTTCTTTGCTCTTTTAATTTTATTTTACATTGTTAAGCACTTTGGACTGTGAAATGAATCTCTTACTTACATTGTACGTACATCTGCACTTTGTTGTTTATGATGAGAGAATTCGCAAGAGTCTGTAATTCAGTCAGCGAACACGTGCGCACTCAACAAAACTGAAGAGTTTGAACGATGACTCATCTGAACGCTTCTGATTTGCCATTGCATTCCTAAGCTCAACAGATATGTGTGCGATTGGTTAAAATGCGCAACACTGTAAAAACACCTAAAATGAAATACGGTGCAACATGAGCAGATCTTAATTTAATGCCGCAATCGACACTATTCATATTCACTTTGTTAGCAGCAGACGTAATAGATTTAATTTGTTTGTGCAGGGGCATTTTTGTCCAATTTAGTGGCATTTTTGCCCCAAGTCCCCCGTGGCCAGCCTTACACACGCTCCGCCTATGATGCGGTTGATTCTGTGTGAATCGTAATAATGTAGCTACCTTGTGTTTTTGTTGAACCGCGATCAATCGTGTTCCTGCACAGGAAAAGTTTCTCATGTAAATGTGTTCGCTGCATTAAACATGCCGTTTCCTGTGACAGCTTCCCTGTCTTTTGATGAGCGTATTTTTTTGCAAGTGTGTTTTCCTGTGTGCGGGGTGGAGAGGTAGTTGTGGAAAGAATGGTTCCCAAGGTAACCCAAACTTTAAAGGAAACTGTGTTTTTTCTGACACACGATACCAAGAAACATTTCCGAGAGGTGCTGTTCTGGGTCATTGAAACTAAGAGGGATCACGCTGCAGCGTCATATCTCACAACTCTGATGGCCCACAAATCAGAACTGTCTGTAGGTCTACGAGATCCTGATTACCTCAGCAGCATTCAGGGGGATTTCCTGTGGGTGGTTCCCCATCTGAATTAGGTCACAACATTACCCATATCACCCAAGAATTCTGGGGGGAAAATAATAAAATCTACAGACAGCAATAAACCACAGCATACACCCAGCAGATCTGGGGTCCATTATCCATTGGTTTAGAAAAGACAAATATATTGATTCTCTATGAAATTACCCCTTTTGTTTTTCTCTTTGACTGTTTTCCAAGCATTGTGAGGTTTCAGTTCAAGACTCATGTGAGTTGCCCTTTCACGCTCGTATTATTCCAAGGTCTTGTCTGAGAGAATGAGCCATGAAATGCAGCTCTGCTGTATAGAAAAACAAAACTGGCGAGATCTCACCTCTACAAAAGATAGACTTTTATCTCTAGGGACCGCATCAGTTTTCCAGCTAGACCGTACTTGCAGGGTGTAACGTTTGCTTGTGTGCTAACTGAAATATTAGCCATCTTGTCTGTTGGACGGAGGATACTTCAGGACAGAAGAGGACCTCAAAGTGAACTAGGAAAACATGCCACTCGCAGGGCTGTAACATGTAGAGATCTCCACAGTCAACCACAACTGAGTCACAGTGCTTCCTGGGGAAAATGGGCTCCACGAGACAGGCTATTGAGGCACGCCTTGGCTGCTGGCTGACAGCGCCGACAATCCTAATTCGCTCTCACACGCGCAGACACAAACAAATAAATAAACTAGCTCCAGTACAACAATATTTACGTACGTTACAGCTCCACCGAGAATTGGGCGCCTTTGAAATATTTGCTCTAACTGTTATATATGGTATGATTAAGCATTGGGAAATCAAGCCAAAGAGTGATTAATTTTATGTGAGTGATGGAAGATAGGTTTGTAATACAAAGCATTGTGTAGTTGACAACGAATAGGCAGCCTGCTATTATACTGAAATGATTTATTATAGTGATACAAATCATATATGGAACTGTTTGTGGTTTAGCTCCTTTTTCCCAAAAAAGTCGTTTGTCTGAAGCAGGAATACTCCCTAAACAAACAGCTTAAACCAGCCTCAAGTAAGGTAACAGGGTTGACAGTTTTATGGTCTAAATTGATATAATATGCATTGTGCTCAAGGTCATGATACTATATGAGGAATTCATTTAATGCTGACATTTTTGCAAATATCTACTTTTCAGTTATCAGTGGTTTGCTAAATTAAATCATGGTAACAGGGTTAACATTTTTTACAGACCGCTTGCTGTTGAGATAAATAATGTGTGAAAGATTGTCTCGTCTAATAGTTATTTGTTGAAAGGACATTAATTGTATAAGCAACTGTTTGTGGTTTAGCTCTTTTTCCTCCTGAAAGTCATTAATCTGAGGCAGCAATACTCTCTAAAAACAGCCTAAAAGGTAACAGGGTTGACAGTTTCATGGTTTCACTTGCAGGGTCATGACACTATAAGGAAAAATTATTCATGTAATGCTGATATTTCTATTAATATCCACTTTCTGATTATAAGTGATTCTAAATAAAATCATGGTAACAGGATTGACATTTGTAACCTGCTGTTCTGTTAAATGGCCTGTGGAAATGTCTTGTCTACTTTGTTAGAAGGACACAAGTTGTATACTGTAAATGTGTGTTTTGTTTAGACCTGTTTTTTTTTGTTTTTTTTACCCTAAGGTCTTTTTAGTGAAAAAGCAAAAAAAGATGTGTGTATGTCAGCTAAGACTTTATTTTCCCAAAAGTCGTTCATCTGAAGTGGTAATACTCCCTAAACAAAAAAGGGACACAAACAAAGTTAAAAGGTAACAGGGTTAACAGTTTTGGGGTTTAACATGACATACAGTAATATGCTTTTTGCTCAAGATCACGATACTTTAAGGAAATAGAATTTAATGTTGACATTTCTACAAATATACACTTTCTGATTATAAGTGATTCTAAATAAAATAATAGTTACAGGATTGTCATTTGCTACCTGCTGTTCTGCTAAATGGCCTGTGGAAATGTCTTGTCTACTTGTTTGTTAGAAGGACACAAGTTGTATACTGTACATGTGTTTATGGTTTAGACCTGTTTTTTTTCTTAACCCCAAGGTTGTTTTAGTGAAAATGCAAGAAAGATGTATATGTATATCAGCTAAGATCTTATTTCCCCATAAGTCATTCATCTGAAGTGAATCCCTAAATAAAACAGGGTCACAAATGTAAAAGTTAACATGGTTAACAATTTCATGGTTTAACATGACATAATATTCCTTTTGCTCAAGATCATGATACTTTAAGGAAATCTAATTCAATCATGACAACTCTCTGAAGATTTTAGCATGGTGATGGATATGACAATGTTAACGTGTTTAGTCTTGGCGGAATAGATCTGCTCCGCTGCTGCTGAATTGCTGCTGCTGTTGATTATTGCTGTAGTTGAAGATTATCAACTGAATGCTAGCCAGCCATATAAATGCAAGGCAGTAAGCTCATTGGCTGCATATGCAGCATGAACCAATCAGCTGGTGCCAAGTCATTTACCTCGCTGAATATCATCAGTTACGTTAACAACCCGTCAGCCTGCGCCATCTAGAGTTTCATGACTGAACTATATATTTTAATGTTGACATTTCTACAAATGTCCACTTTTCAGTTATCAGTGGTTTACTAAATTAAATCATGGTAACAGGGTTGATATTTTATACAGACTTGTCTAGTTATTTGCTAAAATCACACATATAAAAGTGTTTTTGGTTTAGATTTTTTTTTTCTCCAAAAGCAATTCATCTGAATATACTTTCTGCTGGAAAATGTATAAACCAGCCTATGACAGTTTTCTGGTCTTTGCTGGTTTAGCTGAAAGGGTAACTGGTCTCCCAGCCTGACAATTGCCCAACCCTCCCATAAAACCACATTTCTAGCTCTTTTACTGCACTTTGTCAACAGCTATTTCAATTGTGTTTATTTTTACTCATGCTAAGGTAATTTAGAAAAACATCAGACAGAATGTCATACTTAAACAAGACACGTCTTAGAACTGCACAAAGTCTCCTGAGCTATGAAAGAGCAACCTCTGAGCAATAAAACGGCCATTTGTATTTGATGATGAAAACTATTGGAAACAGCATCAACAGTGATGATATGACAGATTATATCCCACATGTTTAAGCCGTCATGAGGGTGCGAAGCCAAAATACAGTGTACTGGCTGGAAATCTGTCACCATGTTGGCTTAACTTTCATGAAACAGCTTGAGGAAAGACTGAGTCTTTACTACACTACAATGATGTCCTTCTGTCCTGTCCTGACCTTATGAGAGGGGTACAGACCAGGGTGCTGACGCCACTCAAAGTCCTCACAGCCCATGTGATTTAACACTCTAATTATGGCCAATATTATGTTTTGCTGGTGTGTTTTTTATCTTGACCGTTTCCCCGCTGAGGCTTGGCCCTTTTCCAGTCTGAAGTCACTCTACATGGAACCTGCACAGCTGCAAGACTAGCAAAATATTTGCTTTCTCTGGTCTGGCACTGGCACAAAACCCAAGACTATAGCAAGAGCAATGGTTCTGCCTGCTTACAAACTCTCTGCTAATACCCACAGATTGGCGTTCTGACATCCCACTCTGGAAAAAACATCCTCCTCTGACTCTCTCTCTGGCTTCTCATGGGTAACACAAGATCTGAGCTACACCATGCCCCGATGAACTTCCTCTGCCCCAGGCCTGCATGTCACTCGAACTTGTCTGACCTCCTCTGCCAGTAGATTTGAGGCGACATTCACTCCTCCCACCCATGGAGAAGCACCCCATGCTGAAAACCACCAACACGCTGTTCTGCGGCGACTCAGTTGGGGGCAGAACAAACTGCTTGCCGCTTAATTAAAGGCCACAACAAAGCTGGAGATGAAGCAACAACAGAAGAGTAGTGCTTTCAGTGGCCGTCTGTGATTTTGGTGGATGATGTGTCAGAGATTATTTGTTTTGTTGGGAAAATAACATCCAGGTCATGGAAGAATGTCAGGGAAAATTCATTTAAAAGGAATGAGACATGATTATTCATTTGCTGAAGACATTTCTCCACTCATTACAGCAATACAGCTTTAACAAATGCATACCACTTTGTGATACACCTTGTTATACTAATTTGGTCAAAGTACCACTTTTGTGCCCAAACTGGACCATTTTCTTCTTTTATGTATTAAATGTGCTTGCTAAGGTTTTTCAGAACAATTTGTGCTACAGGCACATACCATTCAAAAGTTTGAGGTCTGTAATGTTTTTTAAATAAGTCTCTTGTTTACCAAGGCTGCATTTATTTCCTCAAAAATACCATACAAAACAGTAATATTTTAGTATATTTAAAAATGTAATTTATTACTGTGATGCAAAGCTGAATTTTCAGCATCATTAGTCTTCAGTGTCACGTGATCCTTTAGAAATCATTATAATATGCAGATTTGCTGCTCGAAAAACATTTCTTATTATAAGCAATGTTGAACAGTTGTGCTGCATAATATTTTTGTAGATACTGTGATACATTTTTTCAGTATTCTATTCTTCTGATGAATATGAAGTTGAAAAGAACAGCATTTATTTGGAATAGAAATCTTCAGTTATAAATGTATTTACTGTTATTTTTGACCTATAAAAGTATTGATTTCTTTAAAACAAATCTTACTGACCCCAAACATTTGAACAGAAGTGTAACATTTTCATTCTGCAACGTATTGTTCTCTGTTGTGACATGTTATAATATGGATGTAGATTATCATAAATAAATATTGTTCCAAAACGTAGGTTGCTACGACTGTTGTAGCCGAGATGAAAATAATACACATACTAGCTTGAACCCAAAAGCAGAGGTCTCTACGTTTTTTCCGAAAACATTCCACCAAATAAACTCAGTGACTTAATTTAGAAGTTACACAGGACAAAGTCCTGACCATGCTGTGGTCTTCTGTCTCAGTAAAATCCTCAATGATGCATCTAAAATCTCAACAGTATGCCAGTTTATTCATAGTGTAATCAGTTCAGGAGCCAAGGGGAGGCACTTTGACCAGCAGACAGTCAGGCCTCTTTCACAACACCGAGTCCAGTGTTGCTAGTGATTGCGTAAACCCCAATTTCAAGCAATTGTGGTATTCTACCAGAGAAAGTCTCTAAAGACTGAAATGGTCCAACTCTACTGTACAAAGAAAACAATATTTTTCCACTGAACAGCCACCATTAATTTAATACAACCCTAAAGTATAGCACAATAATGGCCATATATATCTTTCAGCAGTGCAGCAACAATGAACTATATTGTCTGCAAACCTTTTCTTAAAGTACATAAAGTAATAAGACAAAAGGTTGAATAAATGTGAAATGAAAAGGTACTTTTTTCCTAGACGGATTTAAACTAGTTTCAGGGAGATGGGTGCCCAAAATCAGTCAAATCTAAACAAATTGAACTATTTGATGTGTCATTCGGCACACCCACACAAGCACTCACTAGGGGTCAAACTGGCAAGTCAAATGTTTAATTTTCATGCAGAGACCATGCAGCTCTGATCTGCTTGAAAGTGCACTACACCGGCAAGAAAGACATTAATTGGGTGGAGACTTTGGTGGTATATAAACATATATAGTTTCCAATGCAGCATATTCTGATGTTTAGATATTAATCATGGTTTTGTTTGTTAGGTTGGTCGAAAATGAAAATCAACTATCAGCTGTTGTCAGGGTGAACTTTTGTGTATTTAAATGTGGAAACAGCATTAAAATAAACAGTTTTTAGGCAGTACCAAGCAAGACCTGATTACATGTATCAGGTTACCTTTAGAGCATGCCAGTGGTTTCTGTATATGGTTTAATGACTGATGCAATGTTTTCTTTCTTTCTTTCTTTCTTTCTTTTTTTTTCGGTCATATCCATTAAAT
>NW_015637544.1:557379-560573 GCF_001515625.1 Sinocyclocheilus rhinocerous | reverse complement strand
TTTTTTGGTCAAATCCATTAAAATTTAAAAAAAAAAAAAAAAAAAAAAATTTATGCAACTCGTTAAATGCAACAAATAATTAGAACATACATTTTCAATAATATTTTCAATTCTTAAAATAAAAACAATTTAAATATTTTTGTGGGGGTTAAGTAAAAATGTCTATGTGGTGTAGATAGATAATAAAGGCTCATTAAAGACTGAAATATATTTAAATGTATACAATTTATTTATTTATAGCAGTGGAACAGTTTTCAAGTATTATTAATATTTTATAAACTTTGTCTACTATTGTTTTCTTTATTCGAATCAGTGTGGTGTGATGGTAACTAACATGTAATATAATGTGATGTGACTAGAAAGCCATAAAACAATCAATTATATCACAGGAGGACCATCATAACTATTTGTCAAGATCAATAAGGTTAGTTCAGATTTATCAGATGGAATAACTTCACGATGAAGTAGAATGGATACATTTGTGATTCATGAAGTTTTAGCTTGAAAACAATAGACTAGCAAAGACTGCGTTGATAGTAACTTAGCAAATGCAGATTTTTGACAGATTTCTCCTTTTCACCTGACATACGAGGCAAAGATAGTCTGTCATACCACACAACAATCTCATAACAGCTCAGTCATTTCATATTAGAGGAGTCATTTAATCCACTGAATCCTTGCTACACCCTCACGCTTTGGACTGATGGAGGGAAACATAATCTTTTCTTTGTTTACCCTCTGTCTGCTGATTTCCGATATAATTATGTGACTTTTAATATTAATATATAATGATCTTCAAGCATCTACAGCTTCTGCTTAGCAGACAAGTGGTCAGCTACAGTACAACTGTAATAATGACATCTTTCAGCTTCACAGTATCCAGGTCAGTACAGCACCACATCACTGTAAAGAGAATATTTATCCTATCCCAGATTAATATGGATGGATAACTATACGTAAGCAATTCATACCCACACCAAATTATAGACAGGATGAAGACGCAGCACTATCAAAACATCTGTATGATCAACACCTAGAAACAAGAACATTCACTGAACCAATGAGAAGAATTTGGGACAATCTGTTTGCCCAATCAATGGCAGACCTGTTTGAAAACAGTCGCTATTTTTAAACTTAGGTATAAAGGCTGCATTTTAGCTCTGCAAGATTATCACGGTCAACCATTTACCAGAAAGACCATGCTGGTCCATCAATAGACCAGTACCACCAAACCAGCCTGGATCCGCATGACAATTCACGTCATCTATGATGGTCTTTCTAGCAGGGAGGTTTATGTCTTTTCAAATAAATCGAACCGCCTCCATACTGTCTGATGCATGGTGCCATATGAAATTAGTGATGTCTGGACAAGAAGACATTGTTGAAAACAATTAGAGAGTTTCGTTAACCATACCCAAACCATCAGAGGAGCCGCCAAATGAACTAATATGAGAGACTCTCATGGACTCTACAGCAGGCACCAAAACCTGACCAGTGTTTAGCCTTGTGCCCTCCACACTGTGATTTGCTGAATCATAAAGGACTAGGAGACAGGACCACCGGTGTGATATAATCCAACTCCTGTTTAAATGCATATACTCCTGTTTACTCTTGCATAGTTAGAAGACTTCTCGAAACTTCAATGCCTTGTTTCTAGTGTGCCCGCTGGAAAATTGGTTAAGAATAGAGCTTCATCATGGTCCTGGGGTCTCTGAGTGGCTCCTTTCAGATGTTTTTAATGTGATATGAGGACAAAGCAAACCAAACCAGGACATAACAAACCAAGATCAAGTGATGTTGATTCCAGTGAGATAGCTTCTGTGGTTACCTCTCTAAAGTCGTCTGGAATAGTTCTCTCAAGCACATTTTGTCATCAAACTCAACCTCATCTCGTTCTGACCCTGTATTATCTTCTTTCTTTGGTAAAACACAAAAAGCTGCTCGTCTGTGTAAAAGGTTGATGTCAACATTAAAGCTTTTATTGCTTTTAGACTACATTTATCAGCTTTAGGTCATGTAATTCCAATACTAATGTCATTTCAAACTTTACAAAATCCGCCCTTAGGATATTTACACATTTAAAATCTACAGTCACTCTCTTCAAGAAATACAAACCCAGAAAAAAAATTACTCACAGTGCACTGGAGAAATTTATCTAATCAAATAATTATACCATCCGCTCCATCTAAATTATAAATACCACCGTCTTCAACTAAAGCTGTAAACAAAGTTTGCCACTTGTCTACTTATATTTTTATGTGATATACAATGGTGAATGGCACATAGTGCACCACAGTAGTCAAAATTTGAAGTGGATCAAAACCTTTCTTCAAAGTTGTCCTAAAACCTAAAACCAAAATGCGTTCTTGTCTTAGGACAACTTTGATTAACTTTTTTGATCCACTTCAAATGTTGACTACTGTATATAGGTACTATAGCACTGTATGCTTTCCACTGAGGTGAATAAGACCTGGCTTCATATCAGGTCAACCATCACGCAAGCATCGTAGCGAAAACCCACGTGAACCAGTGACTTGATTTATACACTTTATACGATTTTCTATCAAGTCTTCTCTTAATTTGAGGGTATTCTCATCAGATATGGAGAAAAGGTTCAGGAATTACAGCTCTTTAATATGTACCTCCCCATTTTTCAAGGGACCATAAGTAATTGGACAATTGACTCAAAAGCTGCAACATAAAAAGGCCTGGACATCCACGGAGGACAACAGTGGTGGATGATCGGAGGATCCTCTCCATGGTAAAGAAAAACCTTTTCACAACATCCAGCCAAGAGAAGAACACTCTCCAGGAAGTAGCCGTGTCACTGGCAAAGTCTACAATCAAGAGAAGACTTCACGAGAGCAAATACAGAGGCTTCACCACAAGGTGCAAACAAGGCCATATTAGACTTTGCCAAAAAAACATCTAAAAAAGCCAGACCACTTCTGGAAAAGCATTCTTTGGACGGCTGAAATTAAGATCAACCTGTACCAGAATGACGGGATAAAAACGTATGGAGAAGGCTTGGAACTGCTCATGATCCAAAGCACACAACATCATCTGTGAAACATGGTGGAGCAGTGTGATGGCATGAGCATGGCTTCCAGTGGCACTGGGTTACTGGTGTTTAGTGATGATGTGACAGAAGACAGAAGCAGCTGGAAGAATTCTGAAGTGTATAGGGATATACT
>NW_015637544.1:553711-556119 GCF_001515625.1 Sinocyclocheilus rhinocerous | reverse complement strand
TGCATGAGCGTGCATGGCTTCCAGTGGCACTGGGTTACTGGTGTTTATGATGTGACAGAAGACTGAAGCAGCCGGATGAATTCTGAAGTGTATCGAGATATACTGTCTGCCCAGATTCAGCCAAATGGAGCAAAGTTGATTGGACGGCGCTTCTTAGTACAAATGGACGATGACCCAAATCATACAGCAAAAGCAACCCAGGAGTTTTTGAAGGTAAAAAGTAGAATATTGTGGAATACTCCTGATTTCAACCCAATTGAGCATGCATTTCACTAGCTGAAGACAAAACTAAAGGCAAAAAGACCCACAAACAAACAGCTGCAGTAAAGGCCTGGCAAAGCATCACAAAGGAGGAAACCCAGTCTCTGGTGATGTCCATGAGTTCCAGACTCATTACTGGAGTTCCAGGCAATTATTGCCTGCAAAGGATTCTCAACAAAATAATAAAGATGAAGCTTTTATTTATGATTATATTTATTTGTCCAATTACATTTGAGCCCCTGAAATGGGGGGACTGTGTATAAAGATGGTTGTAATTCCTAAGCATTTTATGTTACATTTTTGTTCAACCCCTTGAATTAAAGCTTCAAGTCTGCACTTCAAATTCATCTTGATTGTTTCATTTTTAATTATGTTCTGGTGGCATATAGAGCCGAAATTATGAAAATTGTGTCAGTGTCCAAATATATGGACCAGATATGCACGCCAACAAAGTGCGTATCATATGCATGCAAAAACTGCGTACTATATGCACATCAAACACGTGCGTATCGTATGCATGCCAAAGTCAGTTTCTGCGTATAAATAGCACGTAAAATACAAAAAAAAAAAATTGGGCTATAGATAGGCTTACGCATTTTTATGAGACCAGGCTTGACATTTATTAATGTCTTATCTTAATTTTATGTTGTTACTTATTTTTTTATCTATCATGTAAAACATGACATGGAATCGACTGTACTGTGAAAAAAATTTAAGTACAATATGTATGAGTCCATGTCAAGTTTGAGTAGAAGTCCACCAGTGCGTCCAAGGCTGAGTCTGAATCCAAGTACCCCAACTCTTTTACGCTTCCGAAAACTCTTTCACATTTTCCCTGAAAGTTTGAGTTAGAATAGCTTGCAAGAGCATGAGTATAAACACAAAAGTCTGCAAAGGCAGAGTAGAGAGTAGATGAGTTTACCTGTTCGACCGGATGATGTTTATTGTCGCATTTGTAGTCCCATTTTGCCACTTGTTAGCAATCGCCTTTTTCAAGATATGTAAAAGCTTTTTAAAAATCCATGTTAACTAATACAGCTTATGTCGTAGAATAAAACATGAAAATATCTCAAGCTTGATTTATCCAGACTACATTTCAGGCATTTACCCCCCAAAAAATTAAATTGACTGTTGGGACGACAGAATCGGAAGTGTAAAAATATTTTTTATAAGATTTGTTTTTAGCATTTTTGTCTTTTATTTAGATAGGACAGTGTAGTGAGTGACAGGAAGCGATGTGGGGGGGGGAGAGGCGGCGGGATCAGGAAAGGTCCACGGGATTAAAACTCAGGACGCCCACAGCGCAACGGCGGTATATGTCGGCACGCTGCCCACAGGGCTATCGGCGCCGACGGAAGTGTAAAAATATTAATTTGTGTCTGGTTTTCAGGACTCTATTGGCTATTATTTAAAATGAGTTGAGCTCTTTGATATCTCTCTCCTGAAATACATTGAAACATTGAGGGGAACTACAGGTACATCTAAAAAAATTAGAATATCATGAAAAAGGTCAATATTTTTTGTCACTCATTTCAGAAAGTGAAACCCATATATTATATAGATTCATTACACATAGAGTGAAATATTTCAAGCCTTTATTTCTTGAAATTTTGATGATTATGGCTTATAGATAATGAAAACCCAAAATTCAGTGTCTCAGAAAATTTTAATATTGTGAAAAAGTTAAATAATGGAAAGTCATGGTGTCACACCCTAATCAGCTAATTACCTCAAAACACCTGCAAAGGTTTCCTGAGCCTTTAAATGGTCTCTCAGTCTGGGTCAGTAGGCTACACAATCATGGGGAAGACTGCTGACTTGACAGATGTCCAGAAGACAGTCATTGACACCCTCCACAAGGAGGGTAAGCCACAAAAGTTCATTGCTAAAGAAGCTGGTTGTTCACAGAGTGCTGTATCCAAGCATATTCATAGAAAGTTGAGTGGAAGGAAAAAGAGTGGAAGGAAAAAGTGCACCAGCAAAAGGGAGAACCGCAGCCTTGAGAGGATTGTCAGGCAAAATCCATTCAAAAATTTGGGGGAGCTTCACAAGGTGTGGACTGAGGCTGGCGTCAGCACCTCAAGAGCCACTACACACAGACGAATCCTAGACATGGGCTACAAATGTCGCATTCCTCGTGTCAAATC
>NW_015637544.1:547782-553701 GCF_001515625.1 Sinocyclocheilus rhinocerous | reverse complement strand
GGTTTCACTTTCTGAAATGAGTGACAAAAAATATTGACCGTTTTCATGATATTCTAATTTTTTGAGATGTACCTGTATGTTCATCAAGCCACTTCACAAATTAAGACTCCCAAAAAGTTGAACCAATCCTTTAAATTGCTGACACCATTATAGTTAGAATTGTTTCAGGAAAGACCATTGTCAGTTTCAATGTTCTTTCACTGAACCAGGCAAAAACTAGTGCTGTATAAAACATGTTGACCAATTTCCATGGAAGCCTGAAGATTTGACTCGTAAATGTTGTTTATCAATAAAGAAACAATATGTGTAATCAATATTTTGAACAATGTTTATTAGGTGATGGAAATCCTGTTTTAATATGCATACGGTCTTGTAAAACAGCAAGTCATTCCTATGGGAAATTATATAATTATGTCCACACTCAGTGGTCAAAAAGACTAATTCCTGCCCTGACGTTCCATAATAAACAAGCTGCTGGGAGGAGAAGGACATTCATGACACGCACAGATGTTTTACTTTAATTCATAAAGCATTCATTATTCATTCACATTATTCATCTGTCGTGATGAAGCGCTGTCTGGTATTTAGACGTCTGCTTAATGACAGTGTAACATGTCTGTAAACAGTTCCATAACATCTGAATTACAGCTGTCTATCACTCATTTTGAATTATAGGCAGAAGAGCATCCAGTTAACCTGAGAGTTAAGAGAGCCAATCACTCCCACAGTGGAAAGAATGACGACTGGGCTGAAAGACACATGGCTAAATGAATACCTCCTTCAGCACAGTCCTGTTCAAGTGTGAGTGTGTGTGAGCGTTAGTGTATGTGGGTGGAGGTTTGATAGGTGGAATTAAGAACATTCCCATGACCTTACCGTTCCGAGCATCCTGTAGCGTTTGCTCTAGGATTTCAAGGGCTGTGCTGTGGTCTGCGTGTGTAAAATCCTTGAGGAAACTTGGCAGGCTTTGAAGTGTTTTGGCTATACTTCCTTTTTATTTCATGTCAAGTTCGAAAATCCTAATTAGCTGTTTATAAAGTTGTATTTTCGATACCTACAGATGCACTCAAACATGTTTCATGCTGCTTACTGAACATGTTTTAACAACTTTCTTTCACTACATTTGAAGTACATGTGCCTATAAGTTTCTACCATCTGTTTTTCTTTTTTAAAAAGGAGTGTTTAAAACGTTTCATGATCATTATTTTTGCAATTCCTTTTGGTTCCGCAAATAGCACAAAAATGACACTCTTCATTTTTAATCCAAGATATTTTGATTTGATGCAGTCAGTCTCATCTATCATGCAATATAGAAATTCCAAAGTATATTTTCACACCGGTATGATATTCTGTGTTTACACTTGTTATAACAGTATTACTGCTGGTGGGACACTAGGTGGCGCAATGAGGTAATTTTTTGCTGTGCAATTTCACACAAAATAACGCTATTTCTGAATTTCCTCAATTTAGATTTATTTAGTTATAGCCTCATGGTGTGAAATTACTGTTGTTCAGCAAATTTTCGCAGGCGAAATCCAGTCATTTTAATACGAATCCACGCGATTGAAAAAGATGCGAAAGATGTCCCCACGCAAATTTTGCAATGGGTTCAAGTTTTTCACAGATATGCCGCATTAATCAACAGAAACAGAACACTTCTGAGACGTACTTCAGGTTTTCCTAAGCTATTGACAATGTACATTTTTCCTGTAACATTTTGCCGAAATTTGAAGACAGCACTCCGCGTTGAATTCACATAGTGGTCAATCATATTTATGTATGATTTCAGGATTTTGTTAGTGACCTGTATTTACTGCTGACAAGTGGAAAATTAGGGCTGAAATCATAATATAGCAAAAGGTAGCATAAAGGTGGGGTCACCTTGTTCTGTGACATTTCACAGGCAAAACACATTCATTTCAATAGACATCTGCACAAATAGGAGCTTTGTGGGAAGTAAAAAATTTACTGATATCAATATATACATTACTATACATTATTTAAGGCTATTTTATGAATATAGGAACTGTTGAGTTTAATTCAACTGCAAGTTTCATTCATAATGTTTGCCTGTTTAAACTGGTATAAAATTTCATTATCATTCCCTGGCAAGCCTACGGTGCAAATAACTTAGATAGAATATCAAATCATACACAAGGCTCTCTGGAATTGGATTCTGATTGGCCAGTCACAACATTTTGTGGTCAAATGTTTATATATAATTACCACTAAACTGTATAATTGACCAATTACAAGGGAATCGATTTCCTAGTTCCATGTGTCTCATACTCCGTATTCTCTTTATTCTCAAAGTAAAAAACTTTTTTTTTTTAATCAATATTTCATGTCTATTTGTTTTGCAAGTAGCCTTGATTCAAGGTTTTTTTATTCAGTAAAACCCTGTCAGGTTTTTTTTCAGTAATGACCGGTTGACTGTACACTATATGATCTTCTCAAAGCACCGTGCTAAATGTGATTTGGAGCTACTAGAGATGGTTTCTCCATTAGATTTTCAAGTCAACACCAATATTAATACGTCAGACCAGTGAAATGAAGACAAAACATGTCTCAGTGAGGGGAAACCGATCAGCTATCAGGATGACCCTCATCCAAAATGAATGAAGTATTGCGTCTTGCGGTGTAGCCCGACCGAAAGACTAAAAACAAGTCATAATTTCTCCAAAACAATAACCCTCCCGTGACATCACGGCTTCATTACAATCAAACCCAAACCTAATTTCCAATCCTTCCTGCTAGTTTAACTCATAAGTTCCATTTTCATGGACAAGTAAATTTACAGATTCACGCTGGCATGAAGTGTTACAACACTGCATGTTGTGCAAACTGAGCGAGTTGGAGAGCCCAAATGTTTGCATGTTTGGACCTCGCATGAGTACGGCTCCTGTCATGGAGTTCATTACCCAGCCTGCATAATGACAAACAGATGCTTCTGTTCGCCGCTTTGTAACATGCATCATAATGATACCAAATAGATATTACTCCAGCTAACCACAGAGACATATTCTCAACTTCCTCTCAGAGTCTTAGGCTCTCCTTTTGCACTGTCTGCAAGCATATGGGTCAGATTGTTTTGATGGAGTTCATAAAAGATTTTACCAAGGATTTTTCTGACAAATTATTCCAGAGTTTGCAGAATATATGCTTCCCCCTACATATACACAACTGCATCTGTGTTTTATAAAAGGGAAATATTTATATGTGGTCCAGCTGAATGCTCATCATTTGCGAGTTAAACCACTATGATGAGGGAAAATGTTAGGGGAAGTTGTTTTTCCAGTTTTTCCCCTGTTCAAGGACAGTTTACCAAATCGAATATTTTCTTTTACAGCCAAGTATCAATAAACAAGCTAATTTTGACTTACTGTGATTTTACATTTGAGAATATGAGTGTAGTTTTTGGATAATTTTCCTCAAATCATCCCATTCTGTTAAAGCATAGTGAAAACTTAAACATCCAAAATCTCATGTAAAGGGTGGCTCTAACATATGGTTATGGGTCACAACTACTGTAAACCCTTGAATCATTGGGGAAAGAGGATAAGTATCGTTTTCCTTCACTGGAGCAAAGAATTATTCCATTGTTTAAGGCATATTGAAATAATCTGCCACTTAAGACTGAAAAACATGGTTTTCTGAGATGGATGACAGCTTTACAGTCGTCACTCTGCTTGTTCTCTGCAGATGATGTATAAATCTCAATTTTGAAAAATTGACACTTAAGACTGGTTTTGTGGTCCAGGGTCACATATGAAAGCTGGGAACAGCAGTTCTCTGAGCTCTCTGTCTTGAATAATAACCACAATTAATCATGTTGCATCATCAGGTTTCTCCTCCCTCGTTTCTTGTTGTTGTTTGTTGAAAAGTTTTCATTTTCAGTGATTCTCTGATGGATACTTGTAGATTTCTGACTTATGAATAGCTTTGGTGCACCTGTAGTGGGTTAAAATGTCATTTTTTAAAACATACGTATACAGTAAACCCCTGCAAGTCAACATACTGAGCACAGTATGCACATGCTTTGTCCTGTGTCATATTTGTGCAATGCATTGTAGGTGGTGTAGCTTTTCACATAGGACTAACAGTCACTGCCTTACTGTTGTTCAGGAGGAGGTTAGATCTTACACAACAGTAAGGTAATAAGAGTGAAACTTATAAGTGTGTCTCGCTGTATACATGCTACATCTTATCATACACAGGTTTCCAAATGCTGGTCTGACATTTAAGGAGATAACATCAAACATGCACTGAGCAACATGCAATGAGTCAAAGTTTATTCTGCCCTAGTTAAAAAAAAAAAAAAAGGTTGCAACTGAGGATATGGTCGCACCTCTGTGAGGCTGTATATGTTAACATTAGTTAAAATGAACTAAATGTTAAAATCAACATTTTTACTGCATTTATTAAGTTTGAGTAATGTTAATTTCTGTATATGCTAGTACATTTTTAAAACATTTTACAAGTTTTAAAACTGGTTATTGCATAAATTAAATATAAAATGATCAATTCCGTTTATGGCATTTATTAATCTTGGTTAATGCTAATTGATACAGTGGTGGCCAAAATTATTAGAACACTAGTATTTTCACCAGCTAAAAATGGTTTTAAGTCAGTTATTTCTATCTTTTACTGTAGTGTGTCAGTAGGAAATATCAGTTTACATTTCCAAACATTCATTTTGCCATTAATTGTAATAATCCAGTGATATTCAACTCCCATGATTCCACACTCAGTCACGGCGTCATCAAGCTACGCCTTTGCCTCTTTGTTTATTTTGAATACGCGCCCTCTAGCGGCGAAAATTACATATTGTGCCTTTAAGGCAAGTCATTTCACTCGGCGGCCATCTTTGAAACGCCTCTCGGGCATGCAAGTGCAGCTCCTATCTCTTTGAATGGGGAAACAGCACATTCTCCAAATCTGTTGACCAAGCTTACGATTAAATTTCATATTTGACATCACCGATGAAATCTGACAAGCGTCTCATAAATGTTTTTTCTTCTGCTCAAAGAGTGTTAAAAAAAGCTTATTTTTCAGGCTAGATGAGCCAGTGCGCATGTGCAGTCCTAAGCGCACGTCTCAGAACGCTAACTGTTTCTATAGCAACCAGGACTCCTAACGGCAGCTGCAGTGATGCACTGACTTTACCAATTAATGATTGGCACTTTCATTCAGAAGGCGGGGCTTCCTTTGATAAAGCGGCCATATTGAGCGTTGCATTTTTCCCCATTCAAAACTATACGAGTGACACGTCTTGGGTATTCTATAGCCTTTGGTCAAAAATAATTAGATTTTCTTTATCAATTAACTTCTATTAACTAAATTAAATCAACATTTGGTGTGACCAACCTTTGCGTTTAAAGCAGCTTTTGCCCTAGGTGCACTTGCGCATAGTTTTTCAGGTAGCTTTGCGGGTAGGTCTCTGGAAGCATCTTGGAGACGTTTGCCTGACTTACCTGACTTAAAACCATCTTTTAGCTGGCGAAAATACTAGTGGTCTAATAATTTTGGCCACCACTGTATATTCACACACTACTAATACATTCTTAAAATAAATGCAGGCTTGGTGAGCAGAAGAGAATTCTTTAAAAAAACAAAAAATCTTACTGTTCAAAAACTTTTGACTTGTAGTGTATAATTTAAATGTAATTTATTATAATTTAAGTATAATTAAAACACCTCTTCACAAAAACACTAATTATTTCTTAATATGTCAAATGTTTTAAAGGGGTCATATGATACTTTTTTAAAGATCATTATTTTGTGTATTTGGTGTAACAGAATATGTTGACATGCTTTAATGTTCAAAAAACACATTATTTTTCAAATACTGTACATTATTGTAGGTCCTCTATGCCACGCCTCTCTCAAACGCTTCGTTTTCTACAAAGCCCCCTCCTT
>NW_015637544.1:546166-547728 GCF_001515625.1 Sinocyclocheilus rhinocerous | reverse complement strand
ATGTGGGGGCGTGTTAGAACGAGCCGTTTTAGGGGGGTGTGGCAGAGTCTTAACTTTGATAAAGAATATCTCTTTGGTTTTGAGACTTTAGTCTTTGCAACTTCAGGGATCTTATCTATGCACAATCCGCTTGTAACACTCAAAAGAGAAAGGAAAACTTGAAAACGCATCATATGACCCCTTTAAATTACCACCAAACTATTGAATGGCTGACAAATCATTGTTTACAGTGGTCTGTCCGTTGAGTTGTTGCATGTGTGTGAGTGTTTGTGTACCTCATGCTGCTGGTAATGTATGTGTGAATGTGTGCGGTCAGCGTAGGTCCCTTCCTGCATCTACAGTGTGTATCTCTACTCGTTTTGCACATGGTCAGGGGAAAGGGAAGATTCAGAAAATCTTTAACCAGTGCATAGCCCAAGTTTGTGGTGAGCTCCTACGTAAGCAAGTAACCAAATAGGTTTCTGCCACTGGCATGTTTCTGCAGCTGAGTGTCCCATCATTCCCTCCTGTCCTCTTCTGATGGTAGTGGGGAGAGAAATCAGGACCATATGAATGACATTCCACCTCGTCTTCAGTCTGGGTGTGTTGCCGGTGGTTTGGGAAGTCTGGAGGCTTTACTGATTTCAGTCTATATTTCACATATCCTGGCTCAACCCAGCCTGAGTCATTTTTGTTTAAAAAGAGACAGGAGTTGATGAATTGGAAAATAAACTAGGCAAATGTACCCAACACTCAAACACAAATAAAGGCATAAACAATGTGTGAACTGTCATTTCTGTATTCTCTTAATACATTCACATATCGATGTACACAGGGGAGAAAACATGCTCACAGGTGCGTTTTGACATGATTTTGACATTCAGAGCACATCAAATCTTTTTGATTGTAAGAGAATTTAAATGGTTATTCAACTCAGGCAGACAAGATTTTTAGTTAGCTTCTTTTATATATTTTTACATTTTTCAAGCAACATATAAATCACAAATATTTCATGTGAGTGCCTAGTTTAGTATGTATGTATGCATGCTTTATTTATAGCTCTGAAGAAAACATTTTCAATTCAATACAAGTTAAGATCAGTTGACATACAGCATTTGTGACATTACAGATACAACAAATGTAATTTTGAGTCGTTCCTCAAGGCTACACTGAGGTACTTAACATGTTTTAATCAGTTTACTTTGCCAGCAACATTTAAATCATAAACCATTTCTTTGCAGTGCCCATGTTTGTTTATTTTTTATACAGTTATTTTAATTCTGGGAGGAATTGAAAGCAAAAATGTGAAGCTTCTGATTTTATCAATACCTACATTCATTTTTCTGTTAACTGTGTGTATTATTTGAGCTGTTAATATGTTTAAATGATCATTTTTACATTCATTTTAGGGTTTATGGTTTATGGAGTTAGGATGTCACAGCTACAAAGTTGTAAAATTGGATATAAATTTACACAGAAAAGGTTAACAAAAAAGGTTACCAAGCAGCATTTTTCACAATAAAAAAGGTAACACTCATATTGTTATGGTCAGTAGCTGTACTATTGAAACAGCATACTTTTTT
>NW_015637544.1:522942-546156 GCF_001515625.1 Sinocyclocheilus rhinocerous | reverse complement strand
TATATATATATATATATATATATATATATATATATATATAAGAAAAAAATAGCAAAAATGCTTTTCTGGAAGTATATTTGTAATAATAATAATAATAATATCTTCAAAATCTAAATAAAAAAATAATAAAAATCTAAGATCACATACATCGAGAAATGCATATTGTAGCCAAGCATGCAGCTATCATTAGGATGAATGGGACTGCTAACGGATTGCTCTCTCTGTGATTCAACAAGTGTTCACACTAAATCAAAAATGCTGACTTCAGCCTCCCAAAACTATCACATGAAGTAGGCTACCTCCTAAAACAAGCACTTGCCAGATTTACAGAAATGGCTGGTTAGGCTGAAAAAAAATGTGTATGTAAACTGATGGCATCTATGACACAGAAACAGACTTCAGTTAGATAAAACTCCAGAAGATTTTTGAAAGATACATAATCTCATCACAAAGGGTTAAGATCACTACATATGAGTCAGCAGGGTATTCCCTTTTCTCAACCGCAACCCTTCCTGTTTGGTACTGAAATTATGTTTTTTTATCTGATAACAGAGGTCAGTCTTTTTCATGTAATATCGAGATGACGTCTTTGCCTCTGTAAGTGTTTTTTTAATGTTTTTTCTTTTAAATAATAAAATAAATATCACGGAATTCTCTAGAGCAGTGGTTCTGAAAGTACAAATGTACTATAATATAATAATTTACACATTGGTATTTTTTTAATTTTCCATGTTTTATTTCTAATTTCAATTCCATATACTATTTGAATACTGCATGAATCTGTTTTCCAAACTCATGTTAATGATCTTATTGTTAAAATGCATTTACGGTTTTAAAATGTTTTGACGCAGTAATGTTTAATCAAAATGTCATAGATGAAACTCCAGTGAAATGAAAGAAACACCCTCTTGTGCGTTCGCAGGACTTCTACAGTCATTTAGTCGACTTAAACCCCGCTCCTGCAAGCTCACTTTTAAGTGCACATCTCAAAATACAATCAACAACCAAGGCACACTTTTTTTTTACGAGTCTGTTACAGAAGAAAAGCTCTGTTGCTGTTTCCATTTAGTTGTATGTTCTAGTTGTATGTTCTGCTTTGATCAAAGGTGCTACTTGGCGGTTCACCCTGAAAGCATGGTCATGTGATCTGCAGTGTCCACTGTCAGTCTCGTCTGATAAATTTGGACATTGATTGGAATTGTGCTGTCCAAGGTCCTGAAGCCTGAGGAAACACAAGCGGACATCAACAAGGGGCCTTTGTTTGTATCACTGCATATTTCACCAATATCCTTTATTCGCTTATATATTGCTTATTTGTATGGTAGGTTGTACGTTTAGTATTTTTGTTTTGGTAATATGATATCAATAGCCAGCTACAAGATATCATATAGTGTATTGGTAAGATGTTAAAGACATTCAGTCTCTATTGTCAGAGAGCTTTGCTGCCCAGTAAAAACAACTGGCGAAACTTAGTCAGCAAAGGAAGACTGCGTGAGCGTGCAAATTGCTAAGCAACTTTAACGTGCATAACAAAGCTCCCAGCTGCTCCATAAATCTAACCTTGAAGCTATTTCCCTCTCACCACAGAATCCCATTAAAAGAGGCTCTCAGAGTTAGCTAATCTAATAATGTATCAATGCCTGTGATATATGCTTACAAAAGCACAATTCAGTCACAAAAGATTTCATTCCACATCAAGCCCATTAACATTTCACACTGCTAACATCTGATGACCACAGAAATGTGTTATGGTGAAGTATGTGCCATATAGACTGAGCTGTAAATGGACCGACATTCACACATATGGCTGCACGGGTGGATCATGTGTAGACTATTCAACTGTCTCCAAACGAAAATGTGAAACAATCAGTTCAGCTGCAACGCTTTGTTTTTGGCTTTGGAAACCAGTAACCCGAAACCTTTATTTTTACACATGAAAACAATAAAGTCTAAAAAGAAAGAAAGAAAAAAAGACAAAAACAAAACAAAAAACTCAGCCTACATATAGGGGGCATATGTAAGCCAGTGTGTGCACACAGTACATTTGGCAAACATCCTGACATTTTTATGGGACCCCATGCGTGCCAAGTATTGAGAAATGTAATTGCTTCAAAAAATGAAACTTTGAGAGACAGAGCAAAGTTTGCTGTGCTAGCATTCAAAATGAAACAGCAGCTGTAGTAAAAGTAGGAGCCAAGAGTTTAACTTTAAAAAGCAAATTCTTGATAAAATGTTGGTACAAGCATTTTGACATATTTTTTTACTGTTACCATAAATAAAAGGAAAAAAAAATCATGATGTTAACATCATCATCAGATATGTAAATACATTTTAAAAATATGTTTTAAAAAAATAACTGTGTACATTTGTGTATGTTCAAATTATTTGTATTTTATGGTTACACCACTTGACATTTTTGAAATAATAATAATAATAACAAGAATTATTATTATTATTATTGAATAGTATACTTTTTCAAAAATGTGCAAAATCAACATTAATACAAAGACTTGTATTATATATTTAACATTTATATTTTAAAGGTCTTTTTTAACATTTGTTACATTTGTGTGTTCAAAGTGCAGTTTTTTATTTTATATAGTTACACCACTTGACATTTTAGAAGTCGTCATTATTATTATTATTAGATGTTTTTTTTAAAACAGAACCAGCATTAATACAAAGATTAAATGCTAATTATAATTTTACATTTGAACATTTTTTCGATTTTTTTTTTTGTTGTTGTTGTTGTTTCTCCTTTTTCCATCTCAGACATTTTAATTTGTTAACTGCCTACACAAGCTGTTTTTTTTTTTTTTAAATACTGATTAAATGAAGAAAACAATCCTATTTAACCTTTATGACATTAAATCATTCATTATGATGTTTCAAAGACAAACGTATCATTATATTGGTTGCGTTTTTTCTTCTCCCCTTAAAAATTGCAATATTGAGGTCAAGCTTCATATGTGGCCACATCACCCTTGGATTTCACAGACCACAGTGCTTTCAATTGTTGGCTTTGTTGAGTGATGAGCACTAGCACTGCGAGTACCTCTCAAATCAATCTGTTAACTTGAGTTAAACTTGAGAAATACACAATGGGACGCTGCTTTGTTTTGGTTCTCCTACTTCTATTCTCTCAGCATAGAAGAGGTCCAAACAAAATTTTAGTCCAAATATCTGCAGTGAATTAGAGGATAAAACAACCGCCACTAAAGGGTGGATATTATTTGAAGGATGACCATGTTCCCACCTCACAGCTAGCGTAATTCACCCGTTTTCTTGACAATACCACAAAGAAAGGAAAGACCAAACATTTACTTTAGCTGTCATATCCAGAGAGGAGCCAGTTAATGCTGGGAACCGCCTGGACTTTTTCTTTGTCGAGGCAATATTAAAACAGACTTAACGCATATGTAAACTATGAATGCCTATGAAGGTGGAAAACAAGGTAAATATGAACAGAGTGTAGCACATCACATGATCAAAAGTATTTTTCATTAACAAATTGGTATTTTATTTAGAAAAGTATCTTTATTAGGCAGATTAGTATAAATAAACATAATTAAACAAAACTTTTGCTAACATATGAAAAAAAAAAAACATTAGACTTTAAGGCTGCAAACCTTTTTAGGCTTGCTTTGGGTTGGCAACAATATATTCTGCTGTCCACAAACATTTGCACACAGAATTGTCAAATTAATTTTACTTAAATACAAAGTTTCTTAGTGAGAAACTAATCCATTTCTGCTTTAAACAGGAGCCCTGTGCCTGGGACGAAAGCGCATGTATAACTGACCTAAAGTCAATGCCCTTCATCCAAAACCTCTTGAAGAATGGAATAAAGGCAATTATACAATTATATACACTACAAAACTGTACAACAGACAGAACATTTGACAAACATTCTATCATCATAGAAAATAAATAAATACACTTAGTGCATTAAAAAAAGAAAAAAATTAAATTAGAGCGAACCAAACTCAGTTTGGTTCTGCACATCGATTCTCACACTGAGTCAAAGACAGTCCAGCTGCCTCGATTTTTGTTGAATGTTTGTATACGTTTTGTTCAAGAAATTAGATTTTAACACCATTAAAAAAAAAACAAAGGGCAGCTCTAAATGTCCAACAGTGAAATTCATTAATCAGTAAAATGGGTGAAATTGTAGGAAGTGTCTATCCACCAGTTTGGCACAATTCAGTTTTCTTTGACAGATTCTGCATGATCATTTTTACAAAGTTCAACGTAACCATGCTTGCTAGAATGAAACATTTTATGGTATTATTTAGACTGTTTTATATCTTGATCCAATCAATAAATGTACTGATTACATTCATAAACTAGGGATGCACTGACTGTCATCTTTTATTACTATCTTAAGGCAGTTACTTTTTGGTACTCACTGCTAACATTACATCACTACGGCTAAGGCTGCAAATGTGTTATTGCTTTTATACAACACTTCAATGAACCAGAAGTTCACACGGAGTATGATTCGAACTAAATTTGAGTTCGTAGTTAGTATGTTTTTCCTCTGTTGTGAAGGTCGCAGCAGACTACTGCGATTTGGCGTACTTTACTAGGACTGTCCTGCATCTCTCCACCGCTGTGATTCGTGGCACAGTTGTTGACTTTTGGAGCATTTTAAGAGTATGTGTACCAGTATTGGACTGATACCTATTGCTAGCAGTGGCACCGCTAGCATTTCTGGGCCCCTTGGACAGTTTTTGCCTCGGCCCCCATTGAAATTGCGATCGCGTCCCAGGGATTGCATCGGGCCCCCTCTCTAGTCAGGGCCCTTGGAATCGTCCTAACCTTCACCCCTTTACGGCGCCCCTTATTGCCAGTATTGGTACTTAACTATAAAAACACAGACAGAGGCCTGAGTCCATTCTTGGTTTTCTAGTGCTGGTACTTAATAGAGCTTCAATGGCACAATTGAGAAGTGTTCAAAGTTATAATGTGCTCTTAAAAGTCATCTATATTGAACAAAACTTCAAAAGTCAGTGATCAAAAACAAGTGCTCAGTGGTTCATGGTCACTTTAAAAAAAAGTTCGTAAGGTTGCAAAATGTGCATTAACATGTTCAGTAGCAAAAATGATGCAAATCAATTGCTTATCTTAAAAGTTCCAAAATACGTCCCGTCAGCTGCTGGATCCAGTAGCCATGCATTGGATACATTGACATAAATACCATCGCCATTATTCAGTTGGATGCCTCTGCCCTGCTCCACGCAGTACATGTTGTACTTCGCGATGTTCCACTGCAGAGTGCCGCCGCTTTTTGTAAGGAGAATAGGTGTAATTACAGACTGTGTGTGCTTCTCGTGATAAATGTATTGAAACAACTGTACATTGCTGACGTCCTCTTTGCTCGAGTCGTGTTCCTCAGCGTATCGAAAGCAGGTCTTGGCATATACATAGTAATAGCCAGCTTCATCCACTTGAATTCGTCCGTCATGGTATCTCATCTTAACATTCAGTCCTTGAAAATCATCCCAGGTGATCATGGTTAAGGCATTTCGATTTTCTGCAAAAGCAAAAGTAACACAATGAGAATAAACATGTTTGATATAAATATGGATAGATATTACTTGAAGATCACTTTAGGTTTTTTTTATTTTTTTAAAGAAATTTAAAAACATTTCTGGAAACATTTCTGACAATCATGCCACGTGATTCTGAAATAAACAGCATATGCTTACTGGCTGAAAAATTAGTGGGCGTCTTGATAGGAAGGTGAGCTGATGGCATGCGTGTGTCCTTTTTTAGTCGACATTTTTCCTTCCTCTCCTTAAAACTTTTGAGTGGATCAGCTATTAAGGTTTCACTGTGCATTTCCTGAGAAAGAACAACCAAACACATTACTGAATGATCTTCACAGTGCAGATTTTTATGATCATGATCATCTCCAATAAGAAAACAAATATATGTACAGACTAAAGAATGGATATTGAATGTTTATTGTAGATATTTCATGTAAACGAGTGGGATTTTGGACCAATGACATTTCACAGTGGCAAGGTCTACCTAACATGATGCAGCATAAATAGAAACCAGACAAGCTAGTTAAGAAATGGTGTAAAGTTATACTTTGATTCCTCATTTTTTTCCTTATTTCACAAAAGCAACAGACTTCAGGAAATTGGTTACACTACAACACTGTATGATGACCATTTAGGAAAATGAAAAAAAGATCTAAAATTCAAGTCCTTAAAGCTGAAATGTGTCATTTCTGTCACTAGAAACTACAAAAGTCACAACCAGGGTTCAAGAACTTCCACTGATTGGACACAGTTCTGTTCTCAAAGTCAGTATGTAGCATCAGGCTGGTTGGGCTAAATATCGTTCATCGCTACATTTTCATGGTTGAAAACCATTCGAAAACCAAGTGATCGGGAATTTCGCAAGAGGGCGAAAGGTTTCCAGATGCAGATTTCGCATCAGGCTCAGTAGGCCAAGACTCAACTGTCTTTACAGGAACACCGTGCATGACAGGTAAGACCAGATAAATAAAGCAAGAGACCAGGATGTAATAACACTACCAGGCTATAAATATGTCATGCTGTTTCCTTCCTGCAGTTTCACCTGCTCAGGTATGATGTTCTCAGTGCCTCAAGGGTCTTTCGAAAAACTCAGAAAGAATGACACATCTGCTAATGTGCAAGGTATCTTTAAATGGAGCCAACAATCCAGGAAGTCCAGCAAATCTAGAACACACTGAATACTTCAATACACTCCCTTCAACTGTGTGAAATCTAGTCTGATTTGTGGGCGAATATGTCATCATTTTATATATATATTATACCACAAAGAGATTTATATAAGTGGTAGTAGATTAAGGCCCAAGTAAAAGCTATATTTATGAAATATGAACTAAATATCAAACATTATCATATTAGCTTTTTTGTCCTATACTACCATCGAATAGCAAACAAACCTAATAATTAGGGCTTTCAAGTGCAGAGTTCTGGATGTTGTTCGGTGCTCTGACCTTCTTAAGAATTTTGGTAGACCGCAAACAAAGTAGGCCAGCACATACAAGCTCTCAAACTAGATTGCATTTGAGCAACATTAAAAAGCCATGACATAAAATACATTTAAACACTTCTTTCAGGTTTACGTTTCCTCGGAAATAAGTTGCCCCAGAGTAATGATAAAAACAGTAAGCTTCTCATGGCCTGGCAAAGCAAGCTGTCAGGGGGGGGGAAAATGCTTCATAAAGCCTAGAAGACCATGAATAGAAATTTGATATAGCATTATACTTATAAAAAACACACTCTGTGCATACAGGAAATAATCCTTTAAATGCATGTATGACCTAAAGTCAACACACTTTATCTCTCCTCTGATCTCTCTTCACAGATTCTGATATTAATTGAGACAAATCGATTTCTTAACCGCAGCCAAATGTCTTTTCCAAACCCTAAAATTACACTCTACTACATGAGGACAGCACAATGAGAACTGCATCCATACGGACCATATATAGATGTTTAAGCAAGTCATTTGTAATTATAGAACCGGTAGCCCTGAGACATGGTTAAATATCCAAACTAAGTTACTGACAAAGAACAGTTCGAGGGAATTTGACTTGACCTTTTCACAAGCGACTATACCATCACGGTTAAGGAAATGTTTTACAGCAGCCGTGGTATTCTGGTGTGTTTATCCTTGGCTTTATACAAAATATGTGAAAATACCAATGCAGAGCCCATGTGTAACAATGGGACATTGGTACCATTAATGCAAGAAGCACATTCTGTCTGTCCAGTAGACACTACTTGCTGGAGAGATACATGTTTGGAATTTCCTTATTTGTGACCCTGGACCACAAAACCAATCATAAGGGTCAATTTTTCGAAATGATGATGCAACATGATTAATTGTGGTTATTATTCAAGACAGAGAACTCAGAGAGCTGCTGTTCCCAGCTTTCATATGTGACCCTGGACCACAAAACCAGTCTTAAGTGTCAATTTTTCAAAATTGAGATTTATACATCACCTGAAAGCTGAATAAATACGCTTTTCATTGATGTATGGTTTGTTAGGATAGGACAACATTTGGCCGAGATACAATCTATTTGACCCCCAGTGACTTAAGACTGGTTTTGTGCTCCAGGGTCACATTTGTGCTAATAAGAGGAAATGCCTTGCTATAGGCACATGCAATGTCTATAATGCTAAGAATGATGATTAGACCATCACACCCCAACCTGCATAAAGCATCTGTGCACTTCTCAAAATCTTGGTTGGATATGTGTCAACTGTATCAAGTGTCAACTATCAGTTGAAAACAACCCCTGAAAGCATAGAAAAGATCTAAAGCTTCATCGTTTAGAATCTAATGAGATTTATGGTGTACTTAAATTGCATTTTGTTTCTTTCAAAAGACTCCTAAATGCAAATTGTGTTGTGTAAAATGAGGAAAAGAACTGCAAACTGCATGAAACTGCAAACTGATGCTGTTTCTGAGTCTGAGCTAAAATGCACAAGCATGAGGAACACAGACTCATCTTTTGAAGTTTATGAGCTCACCTCATTAGGACTCCGCTGGGCTGAGGCAAGGTCAACCTGTAAAACACAACAAACACAGTTCAGTCACACAACTGCATCCAGCAGGTACCACTGCACACTGCATGCTTTTAATGAACTAACGGGAAAGCAGGCTTACTTTTATTAAGAAATTAAACTGCGCTTGACATGCTCAGAGAACAAAAGTGATGTAAGATGTGCATTTACTGTAAATCCAATTCGATGAGAACTAATATGTTTAGCTACTGTGTGTCTTGACCAATGCACTTCTTCAACATTTGTGGTAAAACAGAACAATATCATCACATAGGGTTTAAATGAGGTGCTTATTATGTTCATATTATATACTATAAGCAACAGACCTAAATCTGCACCTGCAGAACACTTCAAAAAGTCTTCAGACTTCCACAAAATTGGAATGCTTGCCATTCATAAGATTCTTCAAATTCCCCAACACTATTGCTTTCGTTGTTGCATATTTTGACTAAATATTTTTTTTAACAATAAAAAAATCTATAATGCTTAGTGAGATCTCCAATCTCACATTTTACCATGGAAAAAAATCTGTTCCCCAGAATTACACAGATCTTCCCTCAACATAAGTGCAGAAAATGCAAAAACTTATTTCCATTTGGGTCGAATGAATAAAGAGGAACACTGTGGTCTTTGTCAAGTACGTTCAAGCACAAGCAAGTTTTTCTGCTATAACTACATCAGCCACATTTTTGGAAATTAAATAAACTGTTCTCACTGATCTTGGATTGTGATCACTATTTAAAGCGGTAAAACTAGGGCGTCAACACCTATCTGAAACTATGAATAGTGCAGGTGCTCAGTTACAAGGTAATATGATACACACCACAAAATCCAAAAATCCGAAACTTTCTGTAACTGTAAGTGAAACCAGATGGAATGCTGACAGACAGAATGAGAGAGATACGCAGTGTGTGATATTATTCTCATTTCCTCTAAAGCACCGAAACTGCATTTCATATAGGCCTACATGCGCTATAAAAGGAATGAGAAGAAGCTTTTTGCAAAAGCATTTTATTATCATATATGGTTTGGTTCAGTTGAGGATTGTCCCTGCATCCATTTCTGAGGATAGCATGAATCATGAGCCAAACACAACTGACATTCATCTTTTTCCCTTTCTTGCATCTGTTTCTTTGGCCCTCCACCAGCACACAAGAAGCCTCCGACATACACCGCTGCGTTTGGGCCAAAGCCTCACAAAAAACAAGATGTCATAATATTCTCCACAGCATTTAAACTACAGGAGAGAGGTCTGGGCATGACAACATGTGAGAGCTGTTTCTCAGCATCCCATTCACTGCAGCTCTGCCAAACATATAAGTATCAGACCACCAGATGAGCAATGAAGTCAGAGGAAATGTTTTGGAGAATCAGGGTGAAAGGGCAAACTTGACATGACCAGCAAACAATCTTCCCAGAGGGGGAAAAAAGAGAAGTCTTTTTACTTTATAGCAACCATTACACTACTACAAGCTGAATTTCTGAATTCAGGAAATTATGTGCAAAGCATCTCCGGATGCAGCTCACGAAGTTAGTTTGGAGTAAACAGAGCTGGAATCTAGACAAAGAAGAGCCTTGGATTTGTTCAGCATGTTTTGGGCACTACATAATTCCTATTTGTGTTATTGTATAGCTCTGGTGACTTTAATTTTATTCTAATATACTCAGACAGTAATGAACATACATGTCCAGCCATTTGACTGACACTGCATGTCTCTGTATCACTTGTGGGAGAGCCTCAACAGCAAATTTAATGTCTGTTTTCTCCAGATTTCTGGAAAACGCGGAAAAAGGAAACCAGTGCTAGACCAACAACACATTCACAAGGATCAGCATTGCCAAAAAACCAACATTTCCTGCGTCAGCATTTGGATTATACAGTTATTCCTAGAACAAAACTAGTGTACAAAACAAAACTATTTAAACATTTAATAACCAATGACAACGACAGAATTCGGAATCAAGAAAGATCAATAGATCTGCACATATAAAACACAACTCCTATATCACACACTGATATATTTGTGAGGTGATATTAGTAACAGTAATGTCAAAAGAAAAGAAAAATACAACATGTGTACGATAATGTTTTTGTCGCCTGCAAGGACACGGAGATTAAAATCCCTGACACATATACGTTTGTTTGCTTTTTTTTTCTTTTTCTTTTTTTAAATAAACCCACTTAAGCTATCTGAATCACTGAAAATGTATGGACATCAAGAGCTTTAACATTTTGACAACTCTCTGAAGCGACGTCTAAATGATGACAGAATATAAAGTTGAAATCAGATGATCTGTTGAAGGTGCGACTTAATTGGACAGACCAAATTCACACCTTCAAATACTAAAGTCAAATACTTTTTACCTCCAACAATCGTGCAGCTTGTAAAGCATAGAATCAATTGTTTTTGGAAGTTACGTTAAAACCCCACTTGGCACAAAAAGCACTGAGTGGGCACAAGGCGCTTCTCCGAGCGCGCTCTCCTTCTGAAGTTCAAACGCGGCGCGTCTCACACTCTCTGAACCGTCCTGCAGCGCTTGACATTCAGAGTTCACAGCAGGTTAAACGAAACCAGGCCTCAAAAGTGCTGAAACGCAAGTAAAACTTTCAAATGCATGCACCTAAATTGTGACAAAGCCTGTAAAAGTGTTGCAATGAAAGAGTGTATGAAATGTGGGGTACTGTGCTTTCTGCCTGTCTTTGCTTCCTTGAGAGTTTCTTACCTCTCGCAGATAACCGGTTAAGTGCAACAAAATCGCCACACTCGACGCGACCTGCAGCAGTCCCATGACAGCGAGCGTGCCGAATATGAGCGCTCTGTGCGTGGATCCCGTGTGCGCAGCGCGCCCCGGAGCCTCTTCCATATCGATATGATTCCGCAGGTACGCGCGATAATCATTAGCTGCCATGAGCGCTCGATCGCGGCACAGATCCTCTCTCAGTGGGAGGACTCGACAAATGATCAACGATTCATATAAACATGTGGGTGGGCAATGCTGTTGGCTTCGGAGACAGCCAATCAGATAATAGGCACAGATGATCTCGCTTTTTCATGTTTCCTTTTTTCTTTTCTTCACTTCTTTTTGTGCGAGTTCAGTCAAGAGCAGGTTGTTGTAGTCGTATTGCTATCTAAAGAGACTAGGACTACGCTAACCTGGAGATGCACGTGGCTCTTACTTTCTACTTAAAGTAAATGTTTGAAATAAATCAGGGTATTTGTTATTATATGGCTAAATATATTTCCTTGCAACAACCACACAAACCGCAATGGGATTAAACAGACAGCTTCCTAAAACCAGTGAGATTAACATGACAAGTGCATAATAATAAACCACTTGTACTTTAAACCCACTGTAATGGTACTGTGTTGATAATGACTATTACTTCCCGGAGTGATGTAATATTGGCTCCTGTCTGTTGTAATACTGTGACCACACAAGACTGTGGCTGTGCTCATGTACTACCTAACTAGACAGCATTTATTGGTGTTATTCCTAGTGATCTGCCTAGCTAGTCAATCATTTTGGGCATCAAATTTAGTGAGCTGCCTATGCAGACACCAGTTTTTGACATCACTGAGTTGCCTACCTAGACAGCATTTTTGGTGTAATACCTAGATGCCTACATAGACAGCATGTGCTCATGTGCTACCTACCTAGATATGGGTGTTATACCTAGTGATCTGCCTACCTAGTCAATCATTCTTGCCATCAAAGTGAGCTGCCCATCATTAAGTTGCCTACATACTGTAGACAGCATTTTTTGCTGAAATACCTAGTGAGCTGTCTACCTTGACAGAAATTTTGGTGTAATGCCTAGTGAGCTGCCTACATAGACAACATCTTTGGGCATCATATCTAGTGAGCTGCCCACCTAGACAGTATGGGTGTCGATGCAGACACCAGTTTTGGGAATCATGCCCAGTAAGCTGCCTCTCCTAGACAATTTTTGAGCTTCATATGTAAACACCAGTTTTGGACATCATATTGAGACGCATACCAAGACAGCGTGTTTTGGGCATCATGCCAAGTGAGCTGTTTACTTAGACAACAGGTTTAGGCACCATGTCTAGTGAACTGCTACATTTTTGGAATCATGCCTAGTGAGTATTTTTGGATGTCGTACCTATGGAGCCACCCAGGTAGAGAAAAAAACAAAAACAAAACAAACGAGCTGCCTGCCTAAGGTATCACAAGCGCATTCCAAACATCCTGTCTAAGAAGGCAGCTCACTAGCTTTTGAGACACCAACGAAAAGTTCATTAATACTGCTAAAACAGATGTTTTTGTTCCTACACAATCTATACCGTATTGAACAACTCACACAGAATTCAACATTTGCAGTCCAAAAACAGATTTTCCAAATAACGCCCACTTTTTAGATCAGCATCCATGATATTCCTGAAGAGAATCAATGAGTCACCGAGTGTTTATCTGAAATTATAAACATGCTGAAATTCCTCTTGTTATTGCCAAGCTGAAGCGAGGTTAAAAAGAACAGAGCTTCGTAAACAAATGTGCCTTTTGATGTTCAAGCAAGTATAAAATCCCAGCATAAAAACCTGTTTTAAAACAGCAGAGAAAACGCCAGTTTGCGAAAGAGAATTGATGAACATCAACAGAGTTCATGTGCTTGGCTATCCCTCATTCATCCAGCCTCCAGCGCTGAAAGCTTGTAATGCATGCTCCACCATTATATCAGCTTTTTTCAGAACCACAATTATTACTCTGGTTGCAAACAGCACCACGCTGGAGTTTGTGTGACTTCTGCGTAACTCGTGTCCGCTCGCAGTGATTTGGCAACGAGCATTCCAGCGGATGACGATCGGGTCACCTGCATTCCCCTTCTGAAATTAGGGCAAGGCCGGACAAGCTCGAGCACACTCCGTAACCTTATGAACTTGGCTGCCCTCGCAGGGACCGCTATCCCGCAGCATGCCACGTTCGCTTGAGAGTCATTAATATACCGTGAGAACCCTAGTTTTACCGTGGGTTTCTCGTGCCTTCAGCTATTTTCCACAGAATGCAGGCGCTGCGGCAGGAAGGTTTGGGTGGTATTTATACTCTTTTGTTTTGCCATGTGAGCTGTTCTTGCCCAAGCCAGAAGGTAGTTGAATACGCCGAACCCAGCACTCCATCAGAATATGACAGACGGTCAAAACCAGGCAGTGTTGAGAGCAAAGCAGCCGAAACCACTGGCAGGCATTTTCCTCAGTGCTGAGCAGGCCCCTGGAGCGTATTATTAGCTCTCCTGTAAGCGTGGTACTGTACACACAGGATGAGCAAGAGCACCACGCCAGAATCCTTCCCATGTTTCGCAGACTGTGGAGTCACCGTGAGGATGTTTTTTTCTGGCTGCAGACTCCATGTGGCTACGCTAAAGTGTCTCAGGCCGACCGCTTTCTTTGCATAAACTTCACAATATTTCAGCACTCAAGGAGAGGCAGGAAGTTCGATTTGAAATATTAGCATCACCGCAGAGCCTCGCTCATGGGATTTTGTATCCCATGGAACTTTTCGTTGTCCTTTTAGCCTGCGGGATTACATATTCATAGTTCTTACAGTGCTTAATAACACATAAACAGCGCTGCGGTCATTGCTCATATTAATCTGTGATCAGTGTCAGAGCTGCATACGCACAGAATTAAGAAGTCGCCACGTTCCAGACTTCAGAAATGGGACATGAAAGAGTGCAGTGTTGTCCTTTCCCTTCTCCGCCACATCCTGTGTGGTAAGTCATCCCAGAGCACACAAAGAACGCTCGCCTCTTCCTCTTTTCTCCTTCCTCGCTCTCTCTTTTATACATCATAACAGAAGAGGTCTTGAAAAGGGCACTTTAGCTCTGCTCTATGTCTGTTTCGGTCTTCGCACTTTATACTCAGTCTAACGAAGATTATTGCGAAACAACCAACTTGGTGACAGATAAGTTGGCACATGGGCCTTCGATGCACACTGCACGCAAACTTGGCAAGAGCTCCAAAACACATGGCATGCTGCATTCTAATTGGCTGGCGTTGTGCAGGATTCACTGGTTCAGTCTGTTAGGGAAATCGAAATCATGTTTACAAGTCCCTATGCGACTATAATAAGGAACATCAAGTCTTAAAAAAGTACTCCAAACAGTTTCGCTTGGAGATTGGTCCCCTTACATGTCGGTCAGACAGCCACTTCCTGTCTAAGTAGGCGGTTCTTGGCCATGCTAAAGTGCAAAGTGGACTAGACTTTATGTTGGTAATAAAAAAAAATGTGGCTATACGAAGACAAGGGGGAATGTGGCTTTGACCAAGCACTGATTTGAAAACATCACTTGCGAAATAAATGTGCCAAAAATATTCAGGCATAATACATATATTCAGTTTCACTTTATGAGTAGTTTCACTAGTTGGAATACAATGCAGATTATTAGAGCATGCGTCAATGGTTTGACAGACAAAGACTGCTGTTGTGCCAGAGGAATCACTCTAGTCTAAGCTCAGTCTAGGGATTATAATGTCTAATTGCTTCTAGAATTTCTAGGAACTGTTATGAATCTTGTGCCAGCATGCGCTATGATCAGGTTAACCATTCTGAAGGGGGGAAATGGCCAGCATAACCTCTTATTTTGATATGTGATCTATTGTTATGGTTAGAAGGCAGCTTATAAAAATACTTGGCTTCAATACAGTAGAGGTTTCAATGATCTGGATGGGGTCATAGTCTACATTATACTTTTCAGTGAACATTGGGACAAAACCCAATTTTTTATCATTTTGGAAAAATAAATGGACCAAAACAAACAGCTGGAAAGAGAATGTTGTTTTGATAGCCTGTGCTATAATGCACCTTGATCGTAATCGATATCACATGCTTGGTTCCAAAACCTAGTGAACTGGCAACAGAGGCAGCATTGTAAGGCAGCATTGGCACGCTTCGATGCTAAAGCCCAAAGTAAACTTTCCCTGTTCGTAGACCGTCCATGTGACGTAGGTTTCAATATCAGCACAGTCCACAGCCCGATTTTTGTATCCATAAAGACAAAAGAAATGTCCACTAGATATTACTATAAACAATATTTGTGTGGTGCACACAGATTCCCAAACTTGTGAGGTTTCAAGATGCTGACTAGGAAGGCAGCTGCCTATGTAGGCAGTAGACAGCGAGGCAGCACAATAGGTTTTGGTCCAGCGCTAATATAATTCAGGAGGTGCTTGCTGTATCACTATGGGGCGATGATTTTAAGATGAACAGTGTGGAATAGGGCAGCGGTAGACCATTACAGCTAAACCTTCAGTTAGAGGCTGCCCAGTCTCTCATTATCCCAAGATAAATTGCAACTGGCTCCTTAGTGAGTGCACAGCCGCATTCACGACTCCGCTCAAGACCGAAACATGCAGCATGCCACCAGATTAGCACTGCCTCTTCCTGCACTCCCCACAAACAGCTTCCTGCTTGTTTTTCCGTTAGTTAAGGCCTAATTCGAGTTGCCACAGCGCTGCCCATTTTAACCCACTGACAGTTTTTCCCAGCCTGCCTCTCTAGAGCTTTCCAGTTGGCAAAGAGCTCCTGCCCTACTGACCAAGGTATTACCACTGTGAAGATGGTAAAACTTGCGGCTGCCGCATAATGTGTCACTGGTTATTTATTCGAATAGCTGGAGACATGATTCAAACACGGTGATTAAGAACACCCCGTTCATTACAAAATCCCCCAAAACTAATCCGGACCGTTTCCATGTCAATATGGAGGTACATGCCGGGGACGGCTACAGGAAAGCTGAGGTCATGGAAGGGTATAGACAATTGTTTTTCATATTATGACATGTCTGAGTCAGGAATGACTTCGTCAGGAGACAGGAAGCAGCATGATCAAAGCACCGATATTATGATATGTCAGGCTGATGTAAGTCCGGTGTGTACGGCAACTCTAGGTGTCACCCACATGTGATTAATGTGTTTTCAGTCACTTGAATAAAAACATGTTCAACCATGGGAAACACTGAGTCCTCTCCACAGCAGTAAGGGGTCACTTTCTCATGCAAAGCCCCAGTAAACACTGATATTTATGAAATGACTCAGCTGCTCCTCAAGTGAAAGAGGGGTCTTGAAGACCTCTTGAAGCTGACGCTCTCCCACCGTGGGATGATTCCATGGTAAACAGGACCAACCTCACTAGCTCAGGGCTGTGGGAGAGCCATGTACCACCCACCCGAGAGTTCAGCCCACAAACACAACAGAAACCACTGCCATGTGCGTCGTCGTGTTGTCTGAGACGTCCTGGTTACGGCCACTCGATACTCCTTGCTGTGAGGTAAAACAATGGCCTGTGGTCACGAATGGAAACAAACTGCTAATAGATTCAGAGAAATTGGCACGGGGCATTATCTTACAGCCATCCTGCCAAGTCACCGACTCCCGCCCGCTCCTTTTAATGAAAGGTGCTGGGAGACGACCCTATTGTGATGGTCAAATGTCATCTGGTTAATGTTCTGAAAGGTCGAAACAAATAGGGTGGTTGTTGGAATCTCTTCCAAGACGTTGCTATCTATCTTTCCCGCCAACTTTAACTAATATGAAGGACGCCATTGCACTGGCGTGACCTTATTGAACTGTGGCATCTATTGTATTTATGTCGAAATGAAATGTAGTGTGCCATGAGAAATAGCTTTTATGAGTGTTTATACCCTTTATGAATAGAGGAAATGAATCTGAAAGACTTTCTACACCCAGCTGTCATCAGAACTTCGGCGATAAATCACGGCAGCTTGACCGTCGCATTGGACTGCGTGCTAATTATTGCGAGTCAGTGCCTAGCCAAATGCGATTTGTCATAATCCATTAAGAAAACATACATCTGGTGCTGTAGTGATGCAAACTGAATGAGTTCCAACCCTATGTGGTTAAACAAAGTTTTATTTTCAACAAAACATTCATTAAGTCTCAATAACAGAAGACAAAATAGAAAGCAGTAAGGATGAGGTAGGTGGAGATTATTTACCATATGTCATAAATTTCAGAGCCTCCACAATGGATTTACCCAGCAACGCAGTTCTTGTGTTAGGGTTGGGAAGGAAGTGATATCATTCCCTGAATCATGGCAGACCCAAAGGGGGGATTCCAGTCTAAGACTAAGCCTGTCTGATGTCAGACCACACCAGTTGGGACGTGAGGCCAACCTAATAAAGTCAATGGGTCTCTGCTTGTGTGCACATTTACATCTTAATTCTGATAAAAAAAGTCAGAATTGCGAGATGTAAACTCAAAATTTTGAGAAAAGAGTCAGAATTCTGAGATAAAAACTCGCAATTACCTTTTTTATTTGTTATTCAGTGGAGGAAACAGGCTTCCATATATAACATTTCTGAAGCCATATAATATATTTAGTTTTTCTTTACCATCCACTCAGCCAAAGCACATTTCATTCATTCAAAAATGATATGTGTGTGTAATAACCAAACATTATGAACAATATTTTAAATCTTGGATGGTTAGGTGATTTAAATTTCGATACAAAAAACAAGAAAGCTTTAATATTGCAAATACTGCACATAAGTTGTATGGACTACTTTAACGTTTTTTTTTGTGTGTCTTTTTAGAGCCTGACAGGAGTGTTCCAAAATAAAAAGCAACATACAGATTCAGACCATCATGAGAGCGAGCAAAAAAAAAAACACTTTCCTTTAAGCACAAAAATGCTGTGAGAAAATACTTTCAATACAGGACACTGGTCCTCACAAAATTAAGCTACAGTTTTGGATCTCAAACATCCTGATAGATACTGCTAGAGTTGGGTGATAGAGCTAAAACATGATCTAAGACGTAATTAACACAATACCTTGTGAAAAGACCTAGATATTTATGCATTTGCTCTGAAATGGCAGGGTATTTTAAGGTATTTTGTTATTAAAATATGATTAATTATGTATTACTAAACGTTGCAAATTTCAAGGTGAAAAAGTTGAAAAGTTCAAATAGTCAAATTTTTAATTTGCATCAGCACTCAAAAATGTTCACCTGAGTTCTGTTCACTGAGTGTGGCATTTTACACACACACACGCACGCACACACACGCGCGCACACACATTTTTTTTTTTTCACACATGCACGTTCAAAAGTTAGATGTCTCTCTTATGCTCACAAAGGCTGCATTTATTTAAACAAAAATGAACAAAACCAAAAATACAATAAAACAGTAATATTGTGAAATATTACTACCATTTAAAATAACTTTTTGTATTTGAATACATTTTAATGTATTTTTTAAAGAAATTATGATATTTACAGTATTAATTTTACTATTGCAAATATATAGTAAATATTAATAAATATATTTCCTAGGCCTTGGAAAAAAACTAAACAAAAAAATAGGAAACCTTATATAACTGGTTATACTTTTGGGGTTGCAATATACTGCACTTGATAATTTCATAAGTTAATAACTATGATAATACTAAGCAGTGTTGGGGGTAATGCATTACAAGTAACGCAAGTTACATAATCAGATTACTTTAAGTACTAGTAAAGTAATGCATTACTTTTTCATTTACAAGAAAATATCTGAGCTGCTTTTTCAAATAAGTAACACCAGTTACATAGTTTTCCCATTTATTGAATGACAGCTCTCCCATCCCCATGTTGAGAGAAATCGTGAGTAAGTGCAGAGACGCTGTGTGCACTGTGTAAACATGATGCTTACTGTACTACAGGCCAGGCCAGGCGAGAAAAGTAATGTAGAAGTAGGGTTGCCAACTTCAGAAAGGAAAAACACAGGACATAGGCCTATAAAACTTAGATTTAATATGGGCTGCTTTGGTGCTTGACACTTTTTTATTGATCATTTTGTGTTTCAAGAACAAGGTCCAAGATTAAGAATATGCTAGTTACTTAAATGTAAAATGTTTTTTTCTCTATTTCACAGCATTACAATAGTGAAAGACGGCTTTCCTTATTGATCACGTCTCATGTAGAGTGCATGTTTTCTTGCGCGGCTGGATGTTGGACTCGTGAAAAATACTCACGTTCTTTGTATTTGCCAAAACTGATTTACTGAAGTCAAAACACGGACGGAATTGGCGTTAGCGTGAGCATCACTTGCTGTGAGGCGGGAGCAACCAGCCGTCAGAGGATTCCGCAGCCTTCCTCGAACAGTTATGTTCACGATTTCTGATTTACTTAACGTATACTGCGTGAGGGTGGCTGTGACTGGATGATGACAGGTATCGGTGATCATTCTCAAGTGATCAGCATTCAGCACTGCTGCTGTTCAGTCAGTGGTTAGCAGTCAAGAAACGGCCAGATTTACTATCAGTTTGCTCCAGCGCAAACCCTCATGTGGCGTTAAAAAACTACTGTCAGGATTTACTAAAGACACACAGTGGCAAATTAGTGCTGAAAAGGTGTGGACAGTCATTTTTGCGACTCATCTTATTGAATATGCATTTGTAGTTTTCCTTTCGATCGGTATATTTATGGGAGGAGCATATTTAAATAAATCAGGCAACACAATTTACTAAGATTTGTGCTCATCAATTCACTGGTATTCGAACCATTATTTAATGCCCATGTCTTAAAGCAGGTGGTAATTTGCACTGCTCTTGGTAGATTGTGCTGGTCATTATGGAAATGAGATGTTGCGTCTGTGTTCTTTAATGTGTGCATTGTCAGTAAATCGCCTGTATAATTTTCCCCTCCCGTCGGTGCTTGTATGGAATTGTGCTCCAACGATAATTTGCCCTGTTTAGTAAAACTGGCCCCAAGTGTTCTCACCTGCTGCAGCTCCTGGGCTGAGAACTGGCTCAGCTGCATTAAAGACAGATCAGCGATAGAGGCGGCGATCCACTGGAGCACAGCCGTCAACTGGGGGTCTACAGCTCGACCCTGGACGTCTGTACTGACCACCAGCAGAGCTCGTTCTGCCGGCCCATGTTCCCTCTCCACTCGCACCGCTCCTGCACGGACAAAACACACACACGTTCAGCCCATACATACACACAAAAACCATCACAGCAAATAGTCCACTTCAGCAAACCAGTTCCCACGCTCTCTCTGTTAACTAGGCCAGACCCAGAGCTCTGCTTGAGCTCATCTGTTGACCCACATGGAGCCGGTCTGACAGAAGTGTTCTCACCTGCTGCAGCTCCTGGGCTGAGAACTGGCTCAGCTGCATTAAAGACAGATCAGCGATAGAGGCGGCGATCCACTGGAGCACAGCCGTCAACTGGGGGTCTACAGCTCGACCCTGGACGTCTGTACTGACCACCAGCAGAGCTCGTTCTGCCGGCCCATGTTCCCTCTCCACTCGCACCGCTCCTGCACGGACAAAACACACACACGTTCAGCCCATACATACACACAAAAACCATCACAGCAAATAGTCCACTTCAGCAAACCAGTTCCCACGCTCTCTCTGTTAACTAGGCCAGACCCAGAGCTCTGCTTGAGCTCATCTGTTGACCCACATGGAGCCGGTCTGACAGTTAGACAACTAGGAACGTGGATAAATAGTCTTGTGGTTTTGACAGGGGCGCACTGAAGGTGCTCGGCCAAGTAAGACCACTTTAAATGAGTGGCAGCGCAAAAATAAGGGCTGAAATTAGTCTAACAGTTGAGGTCTAACAACAGACCACAGAATAAACACTAGCGCGGAAGAAAAATACAAAGAACAGATATAGTTTTCATTTACCGCCTGAATCCTCTTTGGCCTCAGCTTCCTTCTCTTCAGTGCCGTCACTGTAAGGTGAAAAATATTACAGGTGTTAAGACAGTCTAAGTGACAGATGGAAAAGAGAGACACCACAAACCACATGCAGAAGAGTGTGACAGGAGCTCCCAGCTTCTCATTACTAACATAAATATGGCATGAATTGTAGCGGAGCTGGTTTATGACTTGCCCATACTAACACATATTGATGCAATAATTTTTTTAATGTATTTTTCTCAACCAAAGAGTTGGGGTATGGCATTATGGCTAAAAAATCCTCTTAATATTTATGCAATCAGAGGAACAACATTTTCTTAATTTAATATTGGCGGATGAATCAGCACTATATCATAAACAGTTGTTGTCCAGCTCTGATTTGGATGGGCATTTAGTAGTAAACTTTGTAGTAATAATAGTAAAATCTAGCATATAGTACAATAAAATCAGCATATAAGAATGATTTATGAAGGATCATGTGACAGTGAAAAATTTAGTAATTGCTGCTGAAAGTTTAGTTTTGCATCACAGCAATAAATTACATTTTAAAATATATTAAAACAGAAATCATCTCTTTTAAATTGTAATAATATTTCACAATATTACTATTTTTTATTGCATTTTTTATTAAATAAATGCAGTCTTGTTGTTGAGCATAAGAGACTTCTTTCAAAAATATTTGTAAAATCTCACCAACCCTTAAGTCTATTTTATTGTACTTCTACTCTCAAAGTCTTTAGAAAGTTTAACAGCCAAACAAAAAGCACATATTCACAGTGTTTCTTAATTTTGTATCACCAGCTAAATCACTACAAATATGAATACCACGAATAGCCTCAACTACAAAAATAAATAAATAATAATACATACTGAATTGGCCTAAGCAGTCAATTATTTATAACTGATAACTTGCAATATTGTTAGATAAATCAGCAGTATATCATTAATATTTGTTGCCCAGCTCTGATTTGGATCGCCATTTTCTAGAGCAGGTTTAAATGAAATTGTTTACAAGAAGATTCTATATATGATTCTATAACCGTTTGTGTTTGTAAAAAAGGAAACAATGACACAGCAAGTGCAAAAGATGCAATTATAATGCTTCTTCAAATATTATTTTTCTGTGTCTGATGTATGGTATTATAAAGAGATCTCTGTTGCTTTTGTATGAAGTGAGTCATGATGTACTTTAATGCACATGATTCATGTTGTGGACCTGAACTCGTATGGGATTTAGAGGCTGGGACATCCTTTTTCACTCAAACAGGAAGCATGCAATAAGGACAGATTGTTCATTCTTTAGAAAATACATAACAACACACTTGTGAAGTCAATGACCCAACCCCCAAACACTTTCGACTCCCACAACTCTACCAACACATACACAAAGATCCAACTGACTAATTCCATCCTCTGAAAGGAGAAACAAAGGGAAGGTTTGTTTCTAATAGGTGATATCAGATACGTTTTCAGCACTTGCTGATAAAAAGTTGCATGACATCATGCAGTAATTAGAGCAGCCCACGCTGGCTATGCTGTGCCTCTTTCCATAGACCAACCTGTCTGATGGAGAGAAGGACAAATGCTCTTCATAAACCTCGCCTTCTAAACCCAGACTGCTCCAGCTACTGCTGTTTCCATTAGTGCTGGGGGAGAGAAAAAGAAGAAACACTACAAAATAATTTCTAAGTAAATCTAGATAACCTGCTAGAAGCTTTTTTACACAATATTTGATCTTGATATTAATATATTTGTTATGAAAATATTTAAAGGGTGATTTTTTTTTTTTAATTTAGAAGAATCATATTGTCAACCAAACACCAGCAACCCTCTACGGGCACCTTGGCAATTGAATCGCCATTGGCTAGTAAATTTTTTTGTTTACTCGCCAGACTGAAATACTATACTATACTATACTAGACTATATATATATATATATATATATATATATATACAGTGGGTA